>NW_020257641.1:0-186669 GCF_003255815.1 Theropithecus gelada | reverse complement strand
GTATGTTTATTGCAGCACTATTCACAATAGCAAAGACTTGGAATCAACCCAAATGTCCATCAGTGACAGATTGGATTAAGAAAATGTGGCACATATACACCATGGAATACTATGCAGCCATAAAAAAGGATGAGTTTGCGTCCTTTGTAGGGACATGGTTGCAGCTGGAAACCATCATTCTTAGCAAACTATCACAGGAACAGAAAACCAAACACCGCATGTTCTCACTCATAGGTGGGAACTGAACAATGAGATCACTTGGACTCAGGAAGGGGAACATCACACACCGGGGCCTATCATGGGGAGGGGGAAGGGGGGAGGGATTGCATTGGGAGTTATACCTGATGTAAATGACGAGTTGATGGGTGCAGTAGACCAACATGGCACAAGTATACATATGTAACAAACCTGCACGTTATGCACATGTACCCTACAACTTAAATAATAATAAATAAAATAAAATAAAATAAAAAAAAATAGTAGTTATAAAGGCAATGTTACCCAAAAACCAACATGAAAATTACAGATACGATGTGCTTAGTGATCATTAAAAATACAAAGACACGGGATAAAAGAATAATATATCCAAAGGCATTGGTTGCTAACTGCACATATGACACAAGTGGCATGTGGTCTAATTCTTAGTGCAACAACACAGCTGTTGTAAATACAAGTCTGCCCTAAAGAAATATAGGCACCCCGGGCAAGTGTTGCATTTGACTTGTTTTCTTGGGGGTTAACTGGTAGTGAAATGACAGTCTTAAAAAAACGGACTTCAAGAGATGAGTGAATAGGAGAGGTTAGAAGTAAAGTTTGCCATGATGTGGGAAAAGCTGCACAGAACTTGAGATAGGTAGGCAGAAATATATTGGCACTGAGATATGTGAAATGTGGATAGAATGTGAAACTTCTCATTTAATCCCAGGAGGAAAATGGTCTCTTTCTCAGACACAGTTTGAGGAGGGGGCTTTGTTATTGTAGACAAAGTTTTCCCTTCCCAACACATTAACCACTAGCACCCTGTGTCATAATCCAGGTACCAAGTTTGAGCTGGGCAAGTGGCTGCTACAAGCAACATTTTCTAGCCTCTCTTGCTGATAGACGTAGCCATGTGATTAAGTTAGAAATGTGAGTAGAAAGGATATGGGCAGCTCTGACCATCTCCTAAAGGATGATTATCCTGTCCTTTCTCCATCCTCTGTCTTCCACTGTCTGGAAAGTCTGCTGTTACAGCTGGTGTAAAGCTATGCATTGAGGATGGCAGAACCAACCCCCCAGCCTGAGTTTAGGGATAACTGTAAGAAGTAGAGACTCCCTACCCAGACTCAGATGATTGTGTGGAGAAAAATAAACTCATTTGAGCCACTGTACTTTGGCTGTCTTTGTAACAGCAGTTTCTAACAAATACAGTTTCCTAAGCAGTTTTGTGTTGGAGCAAGCTTGTATTGACTTATGAGAGACAATTACTTGATATTCAAGAATTTTTTGAGATGGCTGCTAAACTGTTCATGGGAGTATTTAAATAATAAAAATCAGAAAAAATGCTATAACTTAGAGATTTATTTTATTTTATAATATAAGTGAAATATTTATAATAATATATAAATATTTATAATACAAGTAAATATATTTACATATATTTTATTTTGAAGAGCTGGTTTAACAGCATGCCACTAAGTATGAGAAGTCAATGAGAAAAATGTATGTAAATGCTTGGCAGAATTAATAGAATGTAGTAAATGCTCAATAAATGCTAATTAATAATACTAATAGTTGCATTAAAAATGTAAACAAATTTATTAACTTCACACTCAAAGGAAAACTATTTATACCTTATTTCCTCTCTTCACATCAGAAAGGATCTTCTGTGTCCAAAGCAAACCCCATGAAATGCCATATTCTTTCCCATTCATGTTCCGTATAACAAACAAATGGGCTTCATAGGAAGTTTTTGCTTCTTTTCTAATTTTCAAAGCTGATTATCAACTTATTCAGTAAAGTTATTTTTATTTTCCCATAAGCAAGATATAAAAAAGTGCCAACCAGAAAGAGTTTCATATCAAAACATGATTTTTAAATCTTCTTAAATACAGAGGACGAATTTTTTCACGTTTCCAGCTCTTGTTTCCTTGGTATGTTCAATTTTGAAGAGCCTCTTAAATCAACGAAGTTTTCAGCACAATTGCCTCATCTTTTAAATTGTTAGAAGTCTCAGAATTTCTAGAGTGCATTTAATTCCAAAATTATCAGGCCACGATGATAAAAAAAAGTTTGAAATTTATGATCTTTAATTTATCAGATTTTGCACTCTTTATGTGTCTAAGGATTTGAAAGAGATAATCTACCCACTCTTTTTAAAGACCTACTGATGAGATTGCCCATCTCTCATCAATTGCAGTACTGTCCTGCTAAAATTGGATAGTACTTGAGATCTTTCTCAACAAAGCATTCCAGGCAGGCACTATCGATCAAAAGTGAAAGTTCTTTACCAATTCGTTACAGTCTAATCTCCTACCCCTACAGGAATCATAGGACTAAAGTCCCCAATTTCTAAAGCAGGGATCCTGACAACTAGCTGAGACCTCCTGATCCCAAGCACTTTCCTGATCTGCTGGTTAGCCCTGACATTCTGGTTTCTGTTGTTCTTGATAAAGTCCAGATTCCATAACATAGTTTAAAATTCCTTCACATTTTGACTCCAGCCTACCCTTCACCCTTATCTGCACAACTATTCCCCTCATGCTGGTTATTATCAAAATCTTCTCTCTAACTGTATCACTTCTGTTCTGGGCTCTGGTATGCTGACTTCTGCAGGTGACATCACTTGGGCTCACTTAGGGTTTGAGTGCTGTGTTCCCTTCTTACGGCAACAGTTCCCATCAGTCAAGCCTTCTCCCGCTTCTTCTGCATCTCTCCCTGGGATCCAGGAAGAGCTCTTTATGTTGGTCCTTAAGGCTCCCACTGCTGCTAATTCATTCCTTGTTGGTATGCCTGGCCACACTTCTGAAGTAGTCCCTTCAGTAAACTCTTTTACATTAGTTTTCTAAAAAATATATTATATCTATATCTATATCTATACCCATCTATCTATCTGTCTATATATATATATATATTTGTGTGTGTGTGTGTGATGGAGTCTCCTTTTGTTGCCCAGGCTGGGGTGCAATGGTACAATCTGATCTCACTGCAACCTCCACCTCCAGGGGTCAAGCAAGTCTCCCACCTCAGCCTCCCAAGTAGCTGGGATTACAGGTGTCCACCACCATGCCTGGCTAATTTTTGTATTTTTTAGTAGAGACGGGGTTTCACCATGTTGGCCAGGCTGGTCTTGAACTCCTGACCTCAACTGATCCGCCCACCTCAGCCTCCCAAACTGCTGGGATTACAGGCATGAGCCACCGTGCTCGGCCTGTGGGATACATTTTTTTGAGTCAAACACACACACACACACACACACACACACACACACACACATACACACTCTCTCTCTCTCTCTCTAATTCTACTCCCTCACGTACTGACATTTTAGCTCAGGTGTCACATTCCCAGGAAATTGATCATTTTTAGCCCAGAACACTTAAAGAAATCACTTTCTTTTCTTTATAGTCTGTATCTTGGTTTATAAGTATACACTCATTTCATAATTATTTTATTGTCTATCTTCCTCTACTAATATTTACACTTCCTGAAGGCAGGAATCCTTGTGAGTTTTACTCACATCGATGACCCCAACATCTGTCATGATAGGAGGCAAACAGCACAGCTAGACCTTGGAAATAAAATAATGACTTACCAAACTCCTCCTAATGTCAGGAGCTTGGACCTCACCTGAGTAGCCTATATGCTGCCTTAAGGCCTTTCTGGTCTCCTGGTGCCAGTGAGCTATCATTACTCTGGTCATGCCCTTAACCAAGTTCCCATTCCAACAGTCCCTGCTTGGATACTTTTGGCAATGGAGAACTTACTCTTGCATAAATCATATAATGATGGGGGTAGCTCCATTGTTAAAATCTTTTTCTTATATTGAAATGGAATTTATTTTCCAGCAGAAACATGGTCTTGTTCTCTAAAGCAGTACAGAAAACTGAAAGCCATCTTCCTTGAGGCAATTCTGAAATCTTTGAACACAGATATCAACTTCATGTTTTGATTCTTTCCTTCTTTAGGAAAGACATCCCTCTTTGCAACCATTCTTTCCGTTTTGCAGTGCTACTGTTCTCTGTTTCATACCTTCAACTTAGCATTTTATCTGATGAGCTGGTTATTCTTTATTCCCAATGCTAAACCTTTCTTTATTTTTATTTTTCCCTCTCTATCCTCCTCCTTTTCTCAGGAGGCTTACCTTTATGCACATCATCATCACTCAAGTCCCTTGTGTAATACAAGGATCATGTGCTGGCCAGAAATGACAAGCTGTGTACCATCACCATGCTCACTCAGTGGCTAGGAGCTGCTTAGGCAATACATAGTCTTCGTTTGAAAGCTAAAGCACATCCCAAAAGCACTCATGGCTGGAGGCTGTCGGCTAGTTTCATTTCTCATGACAAGTTTCACCTTGAAGGAAGCCCTGAGTTGTGTATCACTGTGCCCAGGATAATAATCATTGAGATGTGTAAACAGGAAGGGAAACAATTTTGGGAAGGGGTTAGTGTAATCTGTATATCTACAATGTCGACATCATTTGGGGGCTTGCTAGAAATGCAAATTCTCAGGTCTCACACCACCTACTGACTTCCAATCAGTGTAAGCCTCCCAGAAGATTCATGGAAATATTAAAGCTTGGGAAGCACCAATGTACAGGATGTTTTGCTACACTTTTGAAGACACAAAGACTCTCCTTGACAATTATACCCATCTGCCCACAAAAAAGTGCCCCTTCTGCTCTCTCACAACAGCCCTCTTAATTCCCTGTGGGTCCCTCTTTAATTACGGTGGTTTGTCCCAGGTTGGGCACTGGACCTAAGATAAGGAAATCAAATTCAGAATTTCAGAATTTGGAAACGTAGATGAGAGATTTCTGGTTTCGATGTACTGAGTTACCTTGAATTGAGGTGATGTGAGCCACAGCACCAACCTACTTTCTACACCTTTAAAGGGTTGTGCCTGCCAGATGAAAAGAACCCTTCACCATCTTGAAATCCTGTCTTCCTTATGAATCTTCATTCTATCTTCTTTTTTTCCTTTGATGGAAGAACAGAAGCCATTTGAGAGTGAGCAGTTTGATTTTGTCTATGCCATCCATCGGCATTACAGCAAAGGCTCCACAGAGCTTATCTCTGATTTCTTTGGTCATTTTATTGTATGAATGTGACTAAAAAGACATTTGATTGTCTTTAACCTTATACGCTCAGTTTGGAATTACCCCCTTGGACATGGTATTTATAGATGTAAGCCACCATCTCATATTGATCTTTAGTTACAGGACTGTATTTCCTCCTTTTGTACATCCATTACCTTTTAACCTCAGTGCTCACTGGAGAATTCCCTGGACACAAATATTAATTTTTGATAGCCTATTTGGAGTCATTCCTCATTTGTACTAAACCAGAGATCAATTCAAATATGAACTCTCTGGGATATCTCCTATCTTTCTCAAAGAGAATAGGTTATAAGTATTTATATATAGAGAGACAGCTCTTCATCAGCATCCCAATTTATCATTTATATAAGACCAAATAAGCAGTTAATCATTATATGTGTCTTTAGTACCACCATTCCACACACAGAATTACCTTTTTTTTTTTTTAACAAAAAGTATAAAGATGAGGCTCAGAAGTTCTTACAGATAAAGCTGGTAGAGCCAAGTCTAGATTTCAACCCTTTGATGCCTACTTTATCCTCAGCAACCCCACTTAAAAAAGGGTAAGTAAATACTCACACATCTCAAACAATTTATTTCACTTTCTCAGTTAAGAAAAACACACCAAGTGGCTCCCTACTATTAGGCTAGCCAAGTGACAGTTTTGATCTCTTAAAAGAAGGAGTCTGTAAGTTGACAAAAATATCCCCTTATGGATTCAGAACAGGACCAATGTCCACACCTTTCTCTTCAAAGTCATATTTATATGATACCATATGTGTTTTTCTACTCACATCATGCTACTCAATCAAGTATCTTTATTTCTCATATAATTGATCCATTCTGCTGTGTTCTCCAAGCCATCTAGATTTGCAGAATTGATTTCCCATGTTGCCATGCTGTCACTTTGCACAGTAGCTCCTGGAATCACTCCTTAAAGGAAGTCTCTTGGGACTAAGTTAGGAATTCCTCTTCCAGTGCGTTTGGTACATGTCTCCTACATTTCTTTTCCAGTTGCTAATCTACAACAAATGCATCATTGTATGGGGGAGTGATAGGAATGCTGTGTGTTTTATTCAATTGCTTGAGGTTCGTGCTACATTTCTATGACAACTATGCTAGGTTTAAAAGCCCTCCTGGACAATAAAGGTCAAATTGTATGTAACCCATTAGTAATCAGTATTATTTTCTGGACTTGATTGTCTTCCTCTTTAAAAGAAGGTTGAGGTCTACTTTACCCTTAGATAAGATTTATTTTAATATTCTGATTATTGTGTGAATCTTTATTTTCCTGCTTCTTTTGATGATAAATAAAGCATGACTTTATAATGTGCTTTGTGTTACTGTGATAAACTATATTCAGTTATACTTTACAGACAATAAAAGTAGGTAGTCATGTAACCAACATCACAAGCAAGATATAGAACATTCCAGTCCCCTTAAACTATCTCCCAAGTCCCTTGCAGTCAATTTCTTTCCTACAGCAGCAGCGCCTGGCAACCACTGATTTATTTTCTGTCTCTATAGATTTTCCTTTTGTAGAATGTCATAAAATGAAATCACATAATATGTGGTGTTCTTTGTCTGACTTCTTGCACTTAGCACAATGCTTTTGAGATTCATCCATATTCTTACATGAATTAGTAGTTTGTTTCTGTTTATTACTGACTGCTAATGCATTACATGGATCCACTACAATCCTTCATTCATTCACAACATGATGGACATTTGAGTTGTTGCAGTTTTCAGTGAGTATAAAGAAACAATGAGCATTCATGTGCAGGTTTTTGTGTAAACATTTGTGTTTTCATCTCTTTTGAGTAAATACCTAAGAGCGGAATACTGGGCTATATGATGAGTATGTGTTTAACTTTTTAACTTTATAAGAAAAAGACAAACTATTTTCTAAAGTGGCTATACCATTTTACCTTCCCAGTAATATGTGACTGTTAAGAGTTACTCCACATTATTGTCAATGCTTTGTACTTTTAGTCTTGAATTTCAGTAATTCTAATGCATGTGCAGTAGGATTTTATTGTGGCTTTGATAATTTTTTCCCTAATGACCAAGCATGCAGATTATCATTATTATTGCTTCGGCAGAGTCTCACTCTGTCATGCAAGCTGGAGTGCAATGATATGATCATGACTCACCACAGCCTCCACCTCCTGAGCTCAAGGCATCCTCCCACCTCAGCCTCTAGATTAGCTGGAATAACAGGTTTGTACCATCATGCCCAGCTAATTTTTAAATTGTTTTGTAGAGACAGGATCCCACTCTGTTGCCAGGATGGTCTTGAACTAGGGGCTCAAGTGATTATCCCAGCTTCGCCTACCAAAGTGCCAGGATTACAGGTGTGAGCACTGCACCTGGCCCACACAAGTTACTTTTTAACGTGTTAACTTGCCGTTCCTTTGACATTTTTGTTGAAACATCTATTAAATATTTTGCTTATTAGTTTTAAATCAAATTATATTTCTTCTTATTTAGTTTTAAAATATCTTTACATATGCTAGATACAAATTTTTATCAGACATACGTTATGTAAATATATTCTCCCAACTTGTAAAAGTTTCACATTTTTGGCAGTCTTTTTTGAAGAGAAACGTTCACCGTTATAATGAAAGTTCGATTTATCAGTTGTCTTTTTATGGGTTGCTCCTTCCTGTGATAAGGAATTTTTGCGCAATGCAGGGTCACAAGATTTTTCTCCTGTGGTTTCTTTTTTGATTTTTAAAGTTGCAGCTCTTAACTTTAGGTCTATGGTATATTTTGAATTAATTTTTGTATGTGGCATAAAATGCTTTTTGAGGAGGTGGTTTGTTTTGCTCTGTTTTTTCTTATATATGTCCACCTGTCTAGCACCACTAAATGAAAATACTAATCTTTTCCCATTGGATTACTTTAGAACCTTTGTCAAAAATCAGTTGAACTTCTGTTTATGTCTACATTTGGGTATCTAGTCTATCTATTCTATACCACCAGCCTTCGTATCCTTTGTATATGTCTTAGTCCATTCTTGCCTTTTTTTAATGAAGAACTACCTGAGACTGAGTAACTTGTAAAGAAAAGAGGTTTAATTGACTCACAGTTCTGCAGGCTGTACAGGAAGCATGGATGGGGAGGCCTCACAAACTTACAATCATGGCAGAAGGCAAAGGGCATGTGTTACAAAGCTGGAGCAGGAAGAATAGAGACTGAAGAGGAAGGGTACACACATTTTTAAACAGCCAGATCTCTTGAGAACTCTATCATGAGAGAGCACTGAAGGGATGGTGCTAAGCCATTAGAAACCACCCCCATGATCCAGTCGTCTCCCACCAGGCTGCACCCCTAACACTGTGGTTGCAAATCCAATTGGCTGCAACTTCAATTCAATATGAGATTTGGGTGAGGACACAGAGCCAAACCATATCAATATATATCCCATGCCAATTCCATGCTGTTCTGGTTAATGCACCATCATAGTAACTGTTGCAATCAGGTAGTGTGCATCCTTCAGCTTTCTTTTCCTTTAAAAAACTGTTTAGCTTTGTTTTTCACTATTACAATAAAAAACAAAACTTAATTGTGTGTCAGATATTCTGCTAAATACATCGCATGTATTTTTTCATTTAGTCCTCAAAACAACAGTGTAAAACACAGTTAGATAGAAGGAATAAGTTATAATATTTGACAGCAGAGTACGGCAACTATAGTTGACAAAAATGTATTGCATATTTTAAAATAGCTAGAACAAAATTAGCTGGGTGTGATAGTGTGCAGCTGTAGTCCTAGCTTCTCAGAAGGTTGAGGCAGGAGGATCGCTTGAGCTGGGAAGGCGGAAGTTGCAGTGAGCCAAGATCATGCCACTGCACTCCAGCCTGGAGACCCTGTTTCTAAAAGTAAATAAATAAATACATAAATAAAATAGCTAGAACAGAGGACTTGAAATGTTCTCAACATACAGAAATCATAACTATTTACAGTGATGGATACCCAAAATACCCGGACTTAATCATTATACCATCTTTTTGTGTGTGTGTGTGTGTGTGTGTGTGTGTATACATACATTTTTATTTTTCTAGGACAGATACCTAGATGTAGGATTGCTGGGTCACATGGTAAGTGTATATTTATCTTTTTAATTTTTTTTCTTTTACTATACTTTAAGTTCTGGGATACATGTGCAGAACATGCAGGTTTGTTACATAGGTATACATGTGCCATGGTGGTTTGCTGCACCCATCAACCCATCATCTACGTTAGGTATTTCTCCTAATGCTATCTCTCCCCTAGCCCCCAGTCCCCTGACAGGGCTTGGTGTGTGACGTTTTCCTCCCTGTGTCCATGTATTCTTATTGTTCAACTCCTACTTGTGAATGAGAACATGTGGTGTTTATTTTCCTGTTCTTGTGTTTGTTTGCTGAGAATGATGATTTCCAGCTTCATGCATGTCCCTGCAAAGGACATGAACTCATCCCTTTTTTATGACTGTATTCCATGGTGTATATATGCTACATTTTCTTTATTCAGTCTATCACTTATGAGCATTTGGGTTGGTTCCAAGTCTTTGCTTTGTGAACAGTGCTGCAATAATCATATGTGTGCATGTGTCTTTATAGTAGAACGATTTGTAATCCTTTGGGTATATGCCCAGTCATTACTGGATTGCTGGGTCAAATGGTTATGTATATAATAAAATATCACATATACCCCCAAATATGTACAAATATTTTTTATCAAAAATTACATAGATTTATTATTTTCATTTTCCAGATGAAGAATTCGAGGCTTTGAGAGAATGGTAACTTGACCAAGTTCACATTTATTTAATCAGAAACAGGCCCAAGATTTGAATCCAAGTCTGTATAGCTCCAGAGGCTGAGCAGTCGTGTACTAAGCTGTATTTACACCACATCTTACTTACATTATCACTTTTTGTTTCATCCACCTTTAGGCTGTCAACCCAGGGACAATACCTTGTCTAATATATGGGAGAAGTTAAATAAATATTGTGAATGATTAATTCTTCTACAGTGTTTAGAACAGGGCCCCATGCCCAGATATATAATCTTTGGATTGAATTAATTGAGATGTGGTCCCTGCTTTGGAGTTTTAGAATAGAAGGAGGCATGTTTTCAATATTCTCATTCTTCTGCAGCCCTTGACACTCCAAAGCCTCGGCTGCAATGGGAGGCTCTGAAGCACAGCTGAAAGGGCAGTAATGAAAGTCTAACGTTAATAAAGTCCTGGGCCAGAGGTGTTTTTGCCCTAGCAGACTGTGATCTATACTTTCACTGGCCTCCAATGCCCTTTTCAGCAGTCTCTTTACAGCTCATTGGTGGGTAATAAGTCTTGACCAGTATTGGTCTTTGACATAGGTAGTAAAATACAATCTAAAAAGCACCCAATGGAGTATAAAAGTCAGCATCAGGACAGTGCAGATGATTTCTAATGTAATATCTTTCCCATCTTGGATCACCAGGTACAAGATCCAGGGGGCAGGCATTTTGCTCAGCAGGCTAAATTATTATTTGGACAAAATCACATTCTGATTCTTGGGTATGGAAGTTTACAAATAAACTTTTTTGTAAGTTTATTTTAGTAGTAGTTATGCTCAAAATAAATAAAATTACCCATTTCTGATTCACAATGTCAGTTTATGGATACTTTTTTTTTTTTTTTTTTTTTTTTTTTGAGATGGAGTCTCGCTGTGTCGCCCAGGCTGGAGTGCAGTGGCCAGATCTCAGCTCACTGCAAGCTCCACCTCCCAGGTTTACGCCATTCTCCTGCCTCAGCCTCCCGAGTAGCTGGGACTACAGGCGCCCGCCACCTCGCCCGGCTAGTTTTTTGTATTTTTTTTAGTAGAGACGGGGTTTCACCGTGTTAGCCAGGATGGTCTCGATCTCCTGACCTCGTGATCCACCCGTCTCGGCCTCCCAAAGTGCTGGGATTACAGGCTTGAGCCACCGCGCCCGGCCAGTTTATGGATACTTTTAAATAAAACTGAAGGAAGTTGACCTAGGTGGTGAAGGCCTGGGAGTAATATAATTTAAAAAGATTTGAGGGTGCTCAGGGTATTAGACCTAAAAAAGAGACCAAGGCAGGAGCATGGTACCGCTCTTCAAATATTTGAAATGGTCCTTTTAGTATGTTGAACAGTGTTCCCCCTAAATTCATGTACATCTGGAACCTCAAAATGTGATTATATTTGGAAATAGTCTTTGAAGACGTAATTAGTTAAGATGAGGTCATACTGGATGAGGGTAGGCACTAAATCCAACAACTGTTATCCTTATAAGAAAAGGGGAAGACACCTAGAGCCACGCAGAGGGAGGAAGTCCATTTGAAGACAGAAGCAGAGATTGAAAAGATGAAGCTCTAAGCAAGGAATACCAAGGATTGCAGGGATCCAACAGAAGCTCCAAAGAAGCATGAAGTTTCCTTCCCTAGAGCCTTCAGAGGATGCACGGCTCTGCTGAAACCTTGATTTCAGGTTCTAGCCTTTAAAATTTGTAAATCTCTCATCCAAGTCTGAGAAATAAGTTTCCATTGTTTTAAACCACCCTGTTTGTGGTAACTTGTCATGGAAACTTTTGGAAGTTAATATACAGATTCTTTTAAAATAGAATTGGCCGAGCATTTTCTAGGTCTCTAAAATTGAGGACAAAGGGAGGACGACCCTAAGTTAACTTTTTCAACCAGACTCATGGGACAATGGAATAAGCTGCCTCCTGAAGCTGTGACTGTCCCACACTGGATGTCACATGGACAGTCCATCTATAAGGGATGTGACAGAAAAATAATTTCTAGACTTGATTGGAGTTTGGAATAAATGAGCTCACTGAGTATGAATATTATGTTGGTGCAAAAGCAATTGCTGTTTGGCCTTTTTGGTTTTTTTGTTTTGTTTTGTTTTGAGATGGAGTCTCGCTCAGTCACTCAGGCTGGAGTGCAGTGGCGCCATCTCGGCTCACTGCAACCTCTGTCTTTCGGGTTCAAGTCATTCTCTTGCCTCAGCCTCCTGAGTAGCTGTGATTAGAGGCGTGTGACACCACATCAAGCTTTTTTTTTTTTTTTTTCTTTTTTTTGTATTTTTAGTAGAGACGGGGTTTCGTCATTTTGGTCAGGCTGGTCTCGAACTCCTGACCTAGTGATTCGCCCACCTCAGCCTTTCAAAGTGCCTGGCCAGCCATTGCTTTTAATGACAAAAACCGCAATTACTTTTGCACCAACCTTAATACTTCCAGTATTAGCATTCTGTGACATAAATAAAATCCCTAAATTTATTTTTAAAATATAAAAACATAAAATAAAAATATAAAAATAAATCTAAAAATATAAAATATAAATATATAATTGCATATAATATAAAATATAAATAATATAAAATATAAAAATTAATAATACAAAAATATAAACCACAGTTTTTCAAAAGTATTTACAAAATGACCAGAAGCTCTGATTAGATTCCTCTTAATCTGAAGTTTCCTGACATAAACCACCATGAAGTAAGTTTTTTCTTGTCAGAAGCACATAAATTTAACCAATTGTGACCAGCAACTTCTTTTACAAAGATAGAAGAAAGATATCATGCATCCTTACAAATAAATCTTTTTGCCTAGAAGTTGTGTTCTATTATAGAATATATGAAAATTGTTCCTCCTGCTTCAAATGGGGAATAAGTGCTATGATTAGATTTTATCATCAAGCTTTCTTATGGTAAATTCAATTATTGGCCTCATTTATTTACCCTCTCTGTATTTACACCCTTTGCTATGTGTCTTTGAAGTATTACCCTAAGGAAGCAAAGTAAATTTGGGCTTGGCCATGTGACTTCTTTTAACTAATAGAATTTTAGTAGATGTGATACTGGTAGAGGCTCAAAATATTCTTGGATGTTTGGGTGTGCCCTTTTGTGTTTCTGTCTCTTTGCTGAGGACAGGTATTGGCTAGTTCACTGGTCCAAGTAGGATGACAGGCACGTGGAATAGACATGGACCTTTCAGCATGGAGCCAAGACTGGTTGAGTCCAAGCTAGATCATGCAAATCTCAGACAATCTACAATCATAGGATTAGGGTAAATGATGGTAGTTTTATGCCATGGATTTTTGTTATACAGCATTCATCTGTCAATCGCTGACTTCATGAGAATATTAAGAGAGTAAATTGAATGTCATCATGGTTCCATAATCTTCACCCCCACACCCAGAATATGTAGTACAGCGAATTAGACAACCTATTCCTAGCACACTTGACTTGAACTCAAATGACCACATGGAACTTGGCCAGAGTTCACAAGACAAACTATCTCCATCCACTTCACCAAATGTGTTATGCCAGCTGTGGGTTCAGAAACAGTGAAAAACACTGTTGGCTGAATGATAAATACCCATTGTCCCTTTTTCCCTACTAAAAGAACCAACATGATTTAGAAGTGACAATATACAAAGTTAAAAATACCTCTCCAACTCCTTTATGGCTCAGTTGTATAAAACAAACTACTTTGTATCAGGAGGATGAAAGCTACCTGCTGAAGATGGCTGAACAGAACAGTAACAGAAGATTGATTTTTCTGATGACATCATGATCATGCATACCATTTCAAACTCTTGTATCCTGAGAGACAATTTGGTTAAATTACTGTTGTCAAGTTTCTGTTATATGCAATTTTAACTAATACAGAATTTGATGTTAGATAGGGGTCAAGTAGTTGTAGAACATACAACTGAGTGTAGGAGGTAGGCTATGGGTGATGACCATCCAGATATTGGACACTGGTAATCTTTTCCATGAAGATGTTTCACATAGGAAGAAAACACAGCCTTGCTAAGTGAGGTGATTTCTGCTTGTGGCTTGAAGCATAAACTGACTAAGAGCTCCATAATATTAAGCCTGTACATTAAACATAAGCCATTATAAGCACTGTTATGAGCTAGTGGGCCTTGGCGAGAAATTAGGTTGTGGCTCCAGCCACAAACATCTTTAATTTCTGCCAGGACATAAGCTGACAGGCAAAGAGGATGCTTTCTGAATGGAGCATATTTTGCACTGCCTCATGGTAAGTACTGGTTACCAAGTGAAGGGCTAGGGGGACAGGCAGAATTCACAAGTTAGTTGACAAAAGACAGGAGTGTTTGGGTTAAAAGAGAGGGTCTGTGCAAGATTTTACCTGCACATAACATGCAATTTATTAAGTTTTTGGTAAAACCACATAAAAATCCAGGCTTGCCTATGTTCAACCCTAGACCTCTAAATTCAATCTGCAATAAAGTCACAAAAGCATTGAAATCCCTGGGGTTAAGAGGTTGGGATTCTCTAATTCCTATTTTAAATGTTGCCTTGGAGTTTAACAGACTAAAAGTATCCTTCCTAGAGGCCAGAACCAAGACAGTGTTAGACAATGAATGAATGAGATTCCAAACAGCAGATTGGAATCCTGTTAGAATACCTAAGCACATCCGCCAGGTGCGGTGGCTCAGGCCTGTAATCCTAGCTCTTTGGGAGGTCGAGGCAGGCAGATCACGAGGTCAGGAGATCCAGACCATCCTGGCTAACACGGTGAAACCCCGTCTCTACTAAAAATACACAAAATTAGCTGGGCGTAGTGGTGGGCACCTGTCGTCCCAGCTACTCGGGAGGCTGAGGCAGGAGAATGGCGTGAACCCGGGAGGCGGAGCTTGCAGTGAGCCGAGATCACGCCACTGTACTCCAACCTGGGCAACAGAGCAAGACTCCGTCAAAAAAAAAAAAAAAACCTAAGCACATCTTAGAGTGCTCAGTATTTCTGTGCAACAGGAATATTTGTTTCCCATCATCCCTTTCTCCAAATGGAAATACATGTTATTGCTATATGTCTCCTTTTCCACCATTGCATATCAGATATGAGGTGATAACTTGTCTTTTAATCTTAAACATCAAGAGACCATAGGAACTTCATTTTATCCAGGCAGAGAGGAGTTTACATCACCCAGAACTCTGGACTTTGAACAGGATTAAGAAACTGGATGAGATTTTGAGACTGTCTCCTTTGAAAGGGCATGTATGTAGCTCAAAGGGCAGACTGTATTAGATACTGCTACTTTCTTACCCAACATTTAGAATCTTATTTCTTACCCCAAATTTTATGATATTGTGAGGATGGCAATATGTCCAGTTTAAAACCAAAAACTTTCCTCTTCAGAATTCCTTGCAACTGGGGATGGTGCTGCATCCTAATATTGTCATCTAAGACGTATTGGCTGAGTGGAAATTCCATAAGAGCTACTGTTTTCCTGAGTAAAATAATGACCTGGCTGTCACATACATTTCACCTTTCACACATGTCTCTAATTTCCTTCCTGGAACACAAATGCAGGTGGATTAACCGTCTTGTCACTACAGGATGACAGGCATCCTAACACAATGTTAGAAAAGAAAGATAGAAGAACACGAGTTCCTGGTAGCCTTGTGAAACCACTGCACCTGTGTAACCTGCTTATGTCCCAACTACTTGTCACATTAGAAACAGAAACCCCTATTCAATGTAGTTAGTGCTGTGAGGTTTCTCTCAGATGCAGGTGGATATAATTCTAAGTGACAGAATGAATTTTGGATATTCAAACAAATACCTTTCCTATACATGATAAAACTTCAAATACTGCTAAGCAATGTAATTTTTAGGGAATGACAGGACTATGAAAAACAAAACAAAACAACACACAACATGTTTCAACTAGTATTTTTCTCATGATATTTGGAAATATTCAGAGGTTCCAATTAAAAGGATTTTGTCAACGAAAAGGGTAAAACTCTGTAAATATTTGAAGGGATTTCTTCTGACCCAAATATGAGTGACCATGGTCCTTGACACAGCCCACACGAGATCCAGAGAACATGTGGCCAAGGTGGTCAGGGTGCAGTTTGATTTTATAAATTTTAGGGAGACATGAGACATCAATCAAATGCATTTAAGAAATACATTGGTTCGGTCCAGAAAGGCAGGGCAACTCGATGTGGGGGCTTTCAGGTTACAGGTAGATTTAAAGTTTTCTGGTTGACAATTGGTTGAGTTTATCTAAATACCTGGGATTAATTGAACGAGAATATCTGGGTACACGATAAGAGGTTTTAGAGACCAAAGTTTAATCATGCAGATTAGCAGGCTTCAAAGAGAATAGATTATAAATGCTTCTTATCAGACTTAAAGGTCTTCGTTGATGTTAACTCTGGAGAGGAATAACGAGACATGTCCGACACCCACTTCCTGTCATGGCCTGAAACAGTCTTTCAGGTTAAATGTTAAAAATTACCTGGCAGAGAAGAAAGTCCATTCATATGCTTGGAGAGCCTTAGAATTTCATTTTACAAATTAAATAAGATTTCCTTCAAGGAGAGGAGTAGGGTCTCCTCATTTAGCAGGTCTTAAGGTGCCCGCATAACCACTCTCTTATTTGTTGGATCTCACCAATTAGTTATGTCTTTAAAGGCAGAAAACGGAAGTGGCCTTGAAGCAGCATTTCAGAGACACTACAAATTGACTGATCTTCCTTCATTACTCAGTACTTGGAGCATGTCCACTTTGGAGCCACAGGCTAGACAGCTGCTGTCTTTCCAGAGGCAGATAAACCAGATATCCATATAAATCAGATAACGTTATCAGCACAATACAAAAATGAACATGGTTATATTCTAATTTTCAGATGTCCAGAAGCTGTAATATCTAGCATCCTTGGGCCTCCCTTTCCAGATGTCTTCTAATCTCTTTAGGTCTTCTCTAAGGGCACATGGATGATAGAAAATTGTTATGCCTGATCTTCTGGCATGGTTTCAGCATTTGTTATACTACCTTTATTAGAAAACCCCCAAAGGGCTTTTCTGTAGAACAACCTACAAATCACTGTCTACTGCAAATCTATGAAAATCAACTTCCAATATCTCTGACAAAGGAGAGAATTAGAATTCTCAGAGAGAAAGTGCTTTCACTCATAAAACGCAGCTATAGAAACGGGAATTTCTTTATGAGCCAGTGAAACTGGCTGGATTTGCTGCTGGGAATTTTTTCTTCTTCACAATGTTTCATAGAAAATAGGTATCAAGTCAGGGATCAGGTAAAAGCAGACCAAATTTAACAGAAGAAGATGGTAATGCAGTTGGCTGCAACAGACCTTCAGCAAATCTTTGCTCTTATGACTTTACCTGAGACAGCTATGTGGAGGTACATGTGATGTCACAGTCTCTTATGTTTTTACATTTTCTCCCAGTAGTGTTTGGTTTCTGATTACAGTGTATGTGAAAGTAGGGCTATATTTACCCTTAAAAAAGAACCCTCAATTCACTACTTTAAAAAGGTGCATTGGATAGTCTTCCATGACTCAATTTCTATTCAAGTAAATTTGGCAGTGTCTCTAAAGAGAAAATGCTATAGTTGAAAATATGCCCTACAGTCAGTACTAGCACAGAAACTTGCAGGTGTGGTAAAGGCTAAGAGTCAAACCTTACACAGATTTATAGATGTTATAGTGCCTGGCTGATGTTTTAACAACACACACCTCCTTTGGACATCCATGGAAATCAGTTATGAACGCATGGAGATCAGTTCATCGAGAGTAGTCTGCAAATCTGCACATCTATTCAACAAAGAGAAACAAAATATATTCTTTTCATTAACTGAAATTTATATAAATTATGTAAACTAAGAAAAACTTCTCTGGTTCAAAGGGAGAACGTGGGAAGTTGGAGCCCACTTGGCTATGCCTTGACTTCTGAGGCAGCTGCAAGGCTGTCCAAAGGATTATGCTGAAAGGTTGTTCTAAGTGTTCCAAAAACAGTGATTTATTAACCATAGATTTAATTAAAACCTCCCATCATGTGAAGTAGGCACCTGAAATATACAGATGCTCAATTTCCATATGCTTATGTGTTTCAGGATGAACAACAGAATGTTCTAGGCACCTATTAAGCACCCTTCCTCTTCATTAACACTTCTTTCATTTGGGCAGTGGAGACCCATGGTGAGGAAGAAAGAAAATCAGGGGCTAGAAGTGGCTAAATCCAAGAAGGAAAGAGGGACATTTCCTGGGAAATCTAATGGAAAATTGGATGGCTGCATAATGCAATGGGATATGAAATAAAAGGATGGACTTCAGGGTTGCCTAGTCTGTAATCAGCAAGAAAGACCACAGTGAAGCCATCCCCGAGTCAGCCCAGAGCATCAGGGCCCAACAGCTAATAGAATATGCCAGGAGCAGGATCCTCAGTGGCAGCAGGAGCACTGGTGAGGCCAACAGCCAAGACTAAATGAGAGCCCTCCCCATTCCACCTAAGTGCCTGAGTATCTATAGGTGCCAAGTGGTGAGATGGAACTTAACCAACATGGCAGAAATTGATTTTTTTTCAACTTTGACTGGAGGTGGCAACGAATGATTGATTTGAACGATACTGTAGGGCAAGTTTAGAAACCATTGCAATGTGAGTGGCAAAAGAACTGTATCCATTGATCACCACTTAATCATCCTGATGTGGGTCTTGCTGATAGAGTCTTGAAATCTTGCGTCTCAGCATTAGTTTGCTCAGATGTACTTCTCTGATCCTGCTTGTCTAGCATGTTTTATCCAGTGGATGCTTTCTGAATACTGTTGAGTATAATGCCACATATTACATTCTGTCTGTCTCGAGGGACCTTGTTTGGGCTGTCCTATACCCCAAGGGCAGAGATATTTTGTGTATAAGGTCACATAGGAAAGACTGTGGAAAGATAACTCTGTGTCTCCATGATGGATCACAGTACAGACTAAATGGATTTGTCTGCAGTATTTCTGTTAAACAGTGGGAGATAGTGGGCATGTACTCCATCTTCTCTAAATATTCAGAAACTTACAGTGTTTAATGACACCGACAAATTCTGAGGACAGGAAGAATGACAACAACGCGAAACTAGAGAAGCAAAGAACATTTAGTGAAAGTCATTTATTTTCTAAGCAATGAAGTCATTTGTCTCCATCCAGCAGTGTATCCATTGATCTGCTGGTTTCCTCTGGGGAAGGAAGAAAAGCAATAATCCATGGTCAGAGGGGAAAGGGGCCCCGGACACACAGATCTCACCTGCTCTGGCGGGTGTGCTGGCCTGTGGGTTTCTCTGGCAGCTTTGAAAGATGAATTACGGGCAAAGGTGTGGACACCTCTGTACATTATGCCATTTTCTTTTCTTTAACTTTTTTTTTTTTTTTAGGTTCAGGGGTAGATGTGCAGGTTTGTTATCTAGGTAAACTCATGTCACGGGGGTTTGGTGTATAGATTATTTCATCATCCTGGTACTAACCCTACTACCTGAAAGTTATTTTTTCTGATCCTTTCCCTCTCCCTACTCTCCAATTTCAAGTAAGCCCCTGTGTCTGGTGTTCCCCTGTTTGTGTCCATGTACTCTTATCATTTAGCTTCCACTTAGAAGTGAGAACATGCAGTATCTGGTTTTCTGTCCCTACACTCGGATAAGGATAATGTTGTTAAGGATAATTACCTCCACCTCCATCTGTGTTACTGCAAAGGACATGATCGTCTTCTTTTTCAAGGATGTCTTATGCCATTTTCTAAAGCTGCAGATTGTTCTTGCCTGAGGAGGGTAAGATAAAGTTTCCCCCACTCCAGCAGGAACTTGTAATCTGTATGTACACCTGTGTTGAAAGGCTAATACCACTTAAAATTTTTAACATACATTTTCCCTTATAGCACTTCTTTACTTTTTTCTTCAACAGTAAAAGAATCTAAAATATTATGGATATATGAGAAGTATAGAGACAAACATAATGGCTCCGTTTACCCCACGTAACTTTATCCAATCTTTTTAAAGAACGTTTTACTAAAACAGTTTCCTCCTGTATTTCTCTCTCTGCACCCATTTCCTTCCCATTCTCCTTTCCTACAGATGATCCTTGACTGATTTTTTGGGTATGGTATTCATGCACGCTTTTACACTTTTTTTTTTTTTTAAGATGGAGTTTCGTTCTTGTTGCCCAGGCTGGAGTGCAGTGATGCGATCTCGACTCACTGAAACCTCTGCCTCCTGGGTTCAAGTGATTCTCCTGCCTCAGCCTCTGGAGTAGCTGGGATTACAGGCACCTGCCATCACGTCCAGCTAATTTTTTGTATTTTTAGTAGAGGCAGGGTTTTATCATGTTGGCCAGGCTGGTCTCAAACTCCAGACCTCAGATGGTCCACCTACCCCAGCCTCCCAAAGTGCTGGGATTACAGGTGTGAGCCACTGCACCCAGCCACTTTTATACTTTTATCTACTTATCTATATGCCCCCAAATAATATAAACCTTTTAAAAATTATAGATTATTACATGTGTTACTCTATAACCTAGGGTTTTTGTTTAATGTTATGTTTTTGACACTTGGTTATTATCAATTATATGTAATTGGTTATATTTTACCACTATTAATATATAAGGATATTATTGGTTTGTAGCAATCTTGTTAAATGTTAATGTCAACAGTTTATCTGTATATTCTCTTGAATTTGTTCTAGTAATAATCATAAATTTGTACAAATTGATATTTTTGTCCTAATTTTTAAATCTTGACATCGTTATTTTGCTTTCTTTTGACTTATGGCATTGGTCAGAATCATTGGTGTAATATTGATTCTAAAATGGAATACAGAATAGAAAGGGCAGGGGGCATCTTTATTTCCTAATCTTAATGGGAACATTTTGAAGTTTCACTGTTATACAAATATCAAGTAGAGACTTTTGATGTCCTTTATCAGGTGAAAACACTGCTTTGCCATTCTTAATTTACTCAGAGTTTAGAGTTTTATTATAAATGGCTGTTGCATTTTATTGAATACTTTTTCCTGTGTGCATTGAGAAGATATGATTTTTCCTTTTTACTCTCTTAATATGATGCCAATAGATTTTCTGATGTTGGAACATGAATTTTACTTTTTCTATGGTGAATTATACGTAAGAGTACTTTATGTTAGAATTTTCATTTTTAACAGTCTCATTAAACATTGCAACAAAAATACACCGTTTCTCAGAATAAATATTACAAATGTATGCAGGACATCTATGAGAAAAATACAAAACGTTTTTAAAGGACATCAAAGATTACTTGAGTATATAATAAAATTTAAGATTATAAATAATAATATTTACAAGATGTAATAATAAGTATAATAATTGAAATTAGTTAACACATTTTCTTTACTTTCATCTCATTTTTAATACATCTTATATTTTTGTAGTTTCTGCAATGGTTTTTAATACAGGAGAGATTATTTTATTGTTTTATAGCCTGATAAACTTCACCTGTAAAACTGCCTGGTCCTAGTGCCCCTGAACTTTACTAAATGTGTTAGAAAGCTCTTCTTTTGGTTTTGGATGCATGAAGATGGATAAAGAGTTCATTATTCTGTTTCTGTGTTATGTCTGACCACTTAAGGAAACTCTGGATTCAGGTGCCAGAGTTTGATACATGCAATAAAAGGGGATAAATACCCTGGCAGGAATGAGGGGTCAAGTAGGTTTACAGCATATTTACGGCAATAACTTATTACGCTTTTCTGGCTTACCAGCCACGTATTTATTGGAATTCTATTTTTATAAATTATTAACATATGGAATTAATAAGTAAAATAGTATAAGCCTTCTCTGTATGGGATATGTATATACTAAATGCATATATAGACACACACACATATATATGATATACACATACCATATTTATTTAGAAAGTGTATCCTGGAAGACAAAACAATAGTATGCAGATAAATAAAATGTGGGCTGAGTGCAGTGGCTCACACCTGCAATCCCAGCACTTTGGGAGGTCAAGGCAGGAGGATTGCTTGAGCTCAGGAGTTTGAGACTAGCCTGGAAAATAAAGTGAGACCTGTCTCTACCAAAAATACAAAAAAAAAAAAACATTGGCCAAGCATGGTGGCGTGTGCCTGTGGTCCCAGCTACATGGCAGGCTGAGGCAGGAGGATCACTTGAGTGAAGGAGGTTGGGGTTGCAGTAAGTTTTTTTTTTTTGTCACTGCAGTCTAGTCTGGGTGACAGAGTGAGACCCTGTCTCAAAAGAAAAAAAAAAAGAAAAAGTAGAGGGGAACTCTTTATATGAAGTAAGCTGATCTGGGTTCAGCTTGTTAGTAATTGTAGCTTGTTAGTAATTAGCTATGTGGCCATGGCTAAGTAACTTTTATCTTCTTAACTCCAGTTACTTCAGCTGGAAGTGAGAGAGTTGAAAACAATGCGTTACGATTGTGCTTTGCGGAGTCTTAAAGGATTCTGTAAAGGAATTGTCATCATTCAGGATTCCAAGCATAGCCAACTTTCCTTCAACCAATGAATGCCTTAGTACGTGTCAAGCTCTGCCCTGCCTACTTCATAGGTATTAACTGATTTAGTTTAATTTAATCTTCACAACTCTACAACTACGTAGTATGATTTTCTGCAATTTGCAGACAAGGAAAGCAGGACAGAGGTAGGTTAAGTAACTTGCTCAGGGTAACCTAGCTAGTAAGTGGTGGGATATGGTTCCAGGGCCTCTGATCTCAAGTCCTATGCTGTACTGAATATTTTTCCTTGTAATCTTTACCTTGAACAAAGTGTCTTGCTGGTAAAATGTTGAAAAATATAGAGACATAAAAATCTCTACAATTCCATAATTTAAAATGTGCTGGCTCATTATGGAAAAGAGACCACTATCAATCCTGCACCTGAAGAAGACTCCGCTCTGACTTTGGTGTGATGGCCACCTGGTGACTCAGAAGGAGGTGGTCCAGTCTCCTTCCTCTGGAGCAATCAGAGCTTCTCTAGCCCATGAATATCTATGTTAACAGTCTTCATCCTCATCTTTAACCGCCTAATTTTATTGGTCTTCCTGGTCTTTCTGAAATTAAGAAACAGTGAAGGAGTAAGAAAAAAAGTAAAAATGTGGAAATGTAAGCCAGACAAAAGTAAGGGCTTTTTTTCAGAGCTGAATGTAAGTCTCAGCTTTGTCAACAATTGTTAGGTCTGTGACCTTGGGAAAGTAAATTAATGTTTGGTTACTTTGGCTTCTTTATTTTAAAAAAGGGACTCATGGTACCACTTACTTCACAAGGTTGTCATGAGCATTAAGAAATAAAATGTGTACGAATGTTCCAATGCAGTACGTGGTATACCACTGATGCTTAATAAATATTATGTCCTCTCCCTTTTGCCTTTCACAGAGGAGATTGTGTGCCAGGGGTTTTATTTCCTCAATCAGCCAAGCTGGAGGCTGGAATTTACGAAATGTCTCCTGCTAGAACTACCCTCGTCTGATTTTTGTGCCAGTCATCTGAGTAAGCTAGGTATTTGTTTCTTTTCTTGTTACATTGCTGTAGATTTCTCTCCAATTTACAGTTAATTGAAAAGTCAGATCCTTATGTGCTGTGCTCTCTCCATCCTGGATATGCTTCTGACCCACTATGTTTATTCTACAGCACTTGCTCTCAAATTTTCTTGTTCTTTTTGAGTAATACATGTTCCCTTGAAAATAGTCTCCAAAGCAGTGTAGCTGGAAGCTGAGCACAGATCTTAGTCCCTGACTGGTGAGAAATGAAGATCCAATTGTCATGAGCTGAAAATCTCTCCCGTAGATACATTCAGTGATGTTTTATCTTTACTTTAACGGAGGGGATACACTGTAGAGAAAAATCCTTCTTTTAGGTGGAAGGTATACTATGAATTGATCAAGGACACATACGTATTTAGACCCTTTTCAAGGACAAAGTATAACTGTTGCATTGTGATTCTAAGTGACAATGACACAGTTGTTTAATTGCCTGGATGGCTGAGGACACATGCTCTAATCACAATATGATTAAACTAAAAATGTCATGTACAGCCTTATATTTTCCAGGATCCTTTATATGGATGACAACATACATTGCAGAGTGGATCTTACCATTGATTAAACTTATAGACAACATTGTTCTTTAATTTAACTCATAGTTGTTGATTGCCTACTTTGTGTCGGGCACCGTGTGAGGTTCTGAGGAAGCACAAGTCCCCAAAAACCACAGCCACTCTGCTCCAGAGGGAATTCTCTGTTGCTTAAGAATCAGGGCTATAGAAAAACTGTCTTAACCTGGAGGAACCCAGGAAATACTTCACTCCAGATTTATTTTTGAAGAATATACTGCAGGTCAAACTTCATCAAACCAAGAGATAACTAGGACAGTCTCATCAAAAGGAATGGTAATGAGCATTAGATATATTTAATATACGTGTAAGGTTAATTCAAAAGCAGATACATGAGTGGAAGAAGAGGAAGTAAATGTAATGTATTCAGAAAATAAAACAGAAATAATTCAATTTAAAAATCAGAATGGAAGGAAGAAAAGGGCACATAGGATCATCTCTTAGTGATTGCTACATTGAATGATAATTATAAGCAGAAGTGAAAGGATATTACTTAAAGCTGATAAACCAAGAAGTAAAACTTAGGTTTTCCTCACTAAAAGCATATAAAAAAGTAGTTAATGTAACCTAATACCCACTGTAAATATAACTTAATACCATCCAGGTTGAGACCAAACTTTTTAGTCACATAATAATATAAATACAAATGCTTTAACTACTTAAAGGAAACAATTTTCAAATTGGCTTAGCAAAAAATAAACAAAAAAAGAAACAACAACAATAACGAAAAACTTCAGCTCTATGCTATAAACAAAAGGCATGCCTAAAACAAAGTGATTCAGAAATGTGAGAAAATAAAGGCACGGCTAAATGTGTACCATATAAATGGAAACAATAAAGAAATAGGGATTGCAATCCTGATATCAGACAATATAAAATTCAGGCCCAAAAGCAGTATAAGAGATAAAGAAGAGCATAGTTATACTACTTAAGATAACAATGCA
Organism: Theropithecus gelada; assembly: GCF_003255815.1. Taxonomy (NCBI): domain Eukaryota; kingdom Metazoa; phylum Chordata; class Mammalia; order Primates; family Cercopithecidae; genus Theropithecus; species Theropithecus gelada. The sequence continues at coordinate 161,512 of NW_020257641.1, read as the reverse complement.
AAGTAATGCTAGAACAGCTATGAATACGATGCATCATGTAATATGGCATTTGCCTTCATAAAGCAGAAACTACAGGAGCTATATAAGCAGAAACTGACTAAAACAAATAAAAATAATAATAGGAAATTTTAAGAACTAATTCTAAGTTCAAGACAGATCAGGTAAAATAAAAAATAAGTAAGCCTATTGAAAGCCTAAACACAAGGTCAATGCGTTATGTCTGCTGTGTTTGAACTGGCCCATACAGTATGGCAGGTGAAAACTGATTCTACACATCTTTTCCCAGTTCCATATTCAGTTGACAGCATATGGTAGTCATCTGAAACTGGCCATAGTGCCCAACAGAAATTGGCAAAATGCTATAATTAGGGCTTTTCTTTTCTTTTATCCTAGGGGCCAGTTTACTAGAATACCTATGGACATATACCAAATGTACACTCTTTGATAGAAAACACCCCTTCTTTTTAAGTACACATAAAATATTTTGTAAAACATAATATACTAGACACAAAACAAACTGAAAAAAAGAAAACAAAATAAATTATAAAACAAAATTACCCGTCTATCAAAACATTCTTGGATAATAGAGAAAATACAAAACATATATGCAATAAAAAATGAAAATAAAAGCATAGTATGTTAAAATTTATAGGATGCAATTGAATCAATTATCAGATAAAATTTCATAGCTTTTTATACTTATATTAATAATAAGTTTCACTCATATAATGAATAAAAAACTATATTCAATTCAAAAACTTGTAAAAGAAAATTAGTTAATGCACAAGAAGAAATAATAAAAATAACAGAAGAACTAGTCAAAATATTAGTCCTTTGGAAAAAAAATTTTAAAAAGTAGATAACCCAAAAACTAATGTCATGTTGAATAAAAGGAAAATGCACATATAAACAGAATATAAAATAAGAAGGAAAAGAGGAAATTAAAATTGTGTGTCATATAAAAAAATTTGAAAACCTGGATTAAAATAAGATTTTGCTACATATATACAAGTTTTAAAAATTGACCCCCGTATGGATTAAACCTTAAATATACAAATTTCCATGAAAACAAAAAGAAGAAGCAAACAATAGCAACAATAAAATCTACCCTCCAAAACTGCTTCAGGCCCAGATTGTTTCATAGGAAAATTTTACCAAAATTTCAGACTAGGTAATCTCAATGCTAAATAGATATTTCCAGAGTATAAAACAGTATTTACACAAGGAAAGTACAACATTGATATTAAAATCTCAGGAAGTAACAGAAAAAATAAAACTACATACGAAATTGATTTTAATTTTGAATTGCAATGGAAAAATATTTTTAAAAATAGTAATATAATATTATGCCATTTATAATTAAGCCTTATTTACAACCAAATAACTCAGTTTGCATCTTCTCTTATCTTTTGTGCTATTGTTATCATAAAGTTTACTTCTACATGTTATAACTCCAAAATATGTTGTTATTTTTGCGGTCATGAGTCAATTTGTTTTTAAAGAATTAAGAACATAAAAATAGTTTTTAAAATATTTACCTAAATACCTCTCAGTGTACCTTTTATGTAATCTTTAATTCTAAGATATGGACCTTAAAAAGTTTCAATGAAAAGCTCAAAGTATTTGTCAAGCCCCTCTAATTTGATAAGACTTAAACTTCAAATTGTGTGTCCATCTGTTGAAACCTCAGCTGTCTCAGACTTTCACTCATTTTTTCTTTGTTGTCTCTGGTTTCTTTAAAACACGGCCAAAGATTTGAGGAGAGTTTATATGGAGACTTTGGGGTCTTTGAGATTTCCCTGTTTTGGGGATTTTCTGCTCAGTTTTGTGCAACTCTGGTCATCTTAAATACTTTCTTGGATTCTTCAGACCAACAACACTGGGGCTCTTCTCTTGAAGTTTAGGTTTTCAATGCCCTGTGTCTAGGGATGCCATCTGGGGAAAAGCTGAATGAACTTGGGTCTCATTCATTGTGGTTCTTAGCTATCAAGGATCAGATCTGTAATTTCTGCCTGCAGAGATTCCAAAGAGTTATTATCATATTTCTCCCCTTGTTCTTAGTTGTTATCTGTAAAAGGGTTATTCCAAAACAAATTACTTCCCCAGTACTGGAATCAGAAATCAGATGGTAACATATTGAATAAAAATAATTTCATGAGCACTTGTTGATAGTTAAGATATACATATATATGTATACGCATATCTTAGATATCAATATATATTGTGTGTGTGTGTGAGAGAGAGACAGAGAGAGAGAGAGAGAAGAAAAAAATAGCTTCTTTAAATGGAAGGAATGAACAATTTAGAAAATTGCTACTTTGTAATCTCTCCAATGTGAAAATTACTTCAGGCACAGGCCATCAAAGATTAAAGGCTGTTAGAGAACAGAATATGTCCTTTAACCGGAATCTAACTATGACAAAACAAGTATACAAATTTTGACTACTCATCATTTCAGAAAGTAAAGAATAAAGAAGATCATGTTATTTACAATGCATTAAGAATCAGACTGATAACAGGTTGAATACAAGAATACAATATTCTAATATCTTTAAAATTGATTAGAAAACATTTGAACCTAGAATTCTATTTCTATGAATGTCCTCAAACAAACTTAAGAGCAAAGTATAAAAACGATGCTGAACATATAAGAATATAAAAAAATTTTCTGCTAGACATTTTATATGAAAATGTGTACTTTAGAGCTTCAGGAAAAAAAGAAAGAAAAATTAATTCTGGGGAACGGATGACATTAGATACAAGGAGCAGTGGCAGTTGACTATGTCCCAAAGGAAGTAATATAAATGAGAAAGAAAATTTTATATAGTTTGAATAAAATTACTTAAAAACATTTTCTTCAGTAAATTGTTATGGCATAAAATTTCAAAGTCATAGTAATAAAAATGTTGATCTTCTAAATGAGTTTTCACACATCCTAAAGTATGAGATTAAGTTATAGACACATTAAAATTTAAACATTATGAACATTGAAAATATAAATATACTAACACAGAAAATAAGGAGTGCATTGAGCATGAGAAGGGAAGCAAAGGAAGATTACCTAGACTAAATTCCTAATTCTTGATAACAGAACATGGCTTATATATGCAAGAAGTTATGCCTTACAGAAAAGATAGACAAAATTATAAGAATAGAAGGTAATTGGATACTCTCAAGTTGGTAAATACAAATAGATGGCTACGATAAGTATTTTATCTAAAGTCATAAACATGAAGATTAGAACAACTGAAAACTGTCTTGGCATAGTTACCTCAGTATGAGATATGAGCATGGTTGAGAGAAAGGAGTATGAACATGGCTGACAGAAAGGAAGATTCTTTCACTTCTGTTTCTTTATCCAAATTATTTGGTAATAAGAGCATGCATTATTTATATTATTAGAAAAGACTGTTTAGAAAGTGACTATATTGATTATGGTTATATAAACCCTGGAATACTATGCGGCCATTGCAAAGAATAAAGAGGAGCTAGATGTACGTCATCTGGCAAGATAGCAGGTGTATATTTGCTGAGTGAAAAAAGCCAAACTGCAGAAGAGAATTCCATATTCCCAGTGTGTAAAATCAACACAGATATGCAAGTGTGCATATTTACATATTTTATATAATAAAAACTTTTTGGAAAAGGAAAGAAATTAAGCTCAACGATGAGAACTCTCTGACCAAGTGTTTCTCAGAAACCTCAGCAATGACCATTAACAGCACTGCTGGCAGATTGGTTCCAACCTGAACCCAACCCAGGTCCAGTTGAGATGCTAACAGCAGATCCCATGCAAATCTCTTCCTTTTTAATCATCAGCAGGAATACTGCACATCTATCTTCATTCTTTTACCTTTCACACACAGGGTTCTTTTGCTTGTGATGCACTAGTAGCCTACAAATCTGCCAGCTTCATATAAATTTGAACCCTTGTTTTGTCAAAAGCTTACTGAGTTCTCTCAGCTCAACTATCCAATATCTCTTTGATTGAATTTTTGATGTAGCTACTACTGGGAATAATTAAGGTACTGATTCGAGAGGTACCTTGGCTAAATAGCTGTACCTCTGCTTCCTTGCTGTGCTTGGTTTCCTTAGCTGACAAACCAGGTATCTGAGCTAGAAAACTCCTCAGGTCACTTCTTGTTTATCTGTCTATCCTCTGACTCCAGACTCTGTTTTATGTGTATCTTATAAGGGCCTTGATTTTTTAGAGACAAAGATTAGCAACTATAGGAAGACTGAGAGAGAAACTACATACAAGTAGTGCTAAGAAATTCTACCATAAGCTCTTCAAATATCCAATAGAAAAAAAAAAAAAAGATAGGATACGTAAGGCATGCTACATACATACTGGAATAACACCACGTGAGGAAATACGTGGCTCTCAGCACTTGTTCAAGCACATTAATTTGACAGCATGCACCATCTGTTGACTGCCTGCTGAAGTCTTCGCTGTCTGTGGCTCGTTGAGTGCACAACTGCTCTGATCGAGAGTAATTCCATGCCAAGCGGCTGTGGAATGAACAAGTTACACACAGCCAGTGAAACCTGAAGCCTCATCAGCTAATCAGTGAGTTCCGTGGGAGAGAAATTAAAGTGGAAGAAAGTGCATATTGAAAGAGGAAGGTGACGGAGGAAAGAAACGAGCTGATATTAAGAGGTGGCAAAAGTCATGTGAAAATGCATGGCATTTTAGTTAGAAACAAATGAAACACATTTGGATCCAATTGCAGAGTCCTGGACGCAGACAGGAAAATAAATTTGCTAAGGAAAGGCAATGAGAAGCTTCTGAAAGGTGAGAGAGAACTAATAAAGTTGTTTGAGAGTGCTTAATAAGTATGCTGATCATAAAATACACGAGACACCAGAGAAAACTGAAATCTAGGTTACATGGATTGTACATTTAATATCCATTTGTTGGTTGCTATATATAGGCAGATATAGCATGGTCTCTGCAGACAGAGCTTTGACTTCATATGCAAGAAGCTATGCCTTACAGAAAAGATAGAAGAAATAGTAAGAATAGAAGGTACTTAGGTGATGTGGCCAACATCACTATTTCAAACTACAGCTGGGCTTGTATGGGGATCCTGATACCCAGAAGCATTTTCTGTCTATGGAAGGCAGTGCCTAAAAGCCGAGCCACTCAGGAAAAAGCCAGCTCTGAGCTTCAATGTAGTGTCCTGTTTGGCAAACATACTTGCTCCTGTCTGCAGTCTGCACATCCCTGCCATCCCTTCCTTCTGCCAGTCATGGAATTTCAACATAAGAAAACAACAGCAGTAAGAGACTCCTAAAGAATTATTTAGTGAAATATCTTCATTTTGTGGGTTATAAAATGAAGCTCAAAAGGAACGTTTTTCCAAACCATTCAGTTAAGCTAGTGATAGGACTTGAGCTCATTTGAGTTTCCTCTCTCTCAGCCTATGGGTCTTTTAAACCTATTTACGTGGCTTCACTTTGAAACTTAGAGATATATTTCAAAAACTATCCATATTCCTTTAATAATCATTCATAATTCTTTGGAATTTACTTTTCGGCTTATTAACATTTATTCAGCAAATAATTGAGTGACTACTATATGTCCTCAGAAGCTTATATTCTGGAGTGGGAGACAGACAAAACAAACAAAAGTAGAAAATACGGTCACGTAGAGATAGGAGCTATGAAGAAAATGAAGGCAGGTTTAGGAGGCAGAAGGGAGCTATTTTAGACAGGGTTTTTAAGATTTCATGGTGGGGGATGTTTGAACACAAAGGTGTAGAATGTGAAGGAGGGAATTACATGAATCTTCCTCAAGGACACTTATTCTAAGTTTTCTTTCATTAATTTGTCCTAATTGCATCTTTTAAGACTATAATGGTATGAAGGCTGAGGTACAGTGTGCAGAACTATAATGAACAAATCTTTGTGTTTTTCTATTCATTACCTTAAATAGTTTTTTTTCGAATTTTAAACCATATTTCCTCTCACTGTCAGCATTGCTAGAACAAGACTAGATATGTCTGAAGCTCCCTGTTTGGGATTTAGGGCCCACGTTCCTCCTGTCTATTGGGTGAAATAATCTGTTGGGACATGTATTACATGGCAGTGCCAGTATGTAATACATTATTGCCCATTACATTACCTTTTAAAATATTTTCAACAGCCTTACAGGGGAAGCTTCATTCTATCTATACTACAGGTGAGGAAACTAAAGCCTATAGAGGTTAAAGGACTTCGCAGTCAGTGAGTGGCAGAACTGAGGCAAGATCCAAGTCTGCTGGAACCAGAACCCATATTTGTCCTATTGTAAGGATGCCCTGGAGGCCTACAAAGGGCACTTACAGTCCCCATACCTCAGTCAGGTGTCCCTCTTACCATAAGCTTTTGTATTCTTGCTTCTTTTTGACTGATAAAAGCAAAACTGGCTCAATTCTTTCATTTCCCATTCTGGAAGTGTAAGTTTTAATGCATTCAATGTATTTGAAAAATAAAAATATCATTCATACATTTATTCATTCATTTAACAACATAAATTGAACTTGCCTTGAACATTGACTCATGGAAACTCATTTCCCTGTCCCTGTTTTCTCACTGATTTTCTGTGTATTTAGTGTGTGCCTTCCACGCACCTCATACATAGATAGAAAGGGTTCGAAAATAAACTGTGAACCAGTGCCCTTCTCATTTTCCATTCTGGTTGCGGTTTGTATTTCATAAAAATGTCTTATTTCTAGATTTTATTTGGGAATCATTCTAGCTAGTCTGGAGCTAATTCGCCTTTAAAGCCAAACTGGGCTCTTCATTTTTATTTTTTATTTTTTGTAAATGGCGATTAAAAGAAATACTACTTCCAGATGAACACTGTTCATTTCCAAACTTTAGCTTCCTAGCCATGTGCTTATGACCAGTTGCTCCCAGCAGTTAGAGGAGAGGAGCTCTGATTCTGGAATTGTCCTCAGAGTTCCACTGGAGTAACCACATTGGCAGTCATTCTTTGTGATTTCAGAGGTAGTACAAGGTGAATAAACAAATTTGGATCTAAATGGTGTGACTATACAACATTAAGATAAGTTCCATGTGTGGTTTAGAAATAGTTCTAAATCCATTTCCAAAAGAGGCTTCTACAACATTTTGTGGATCGATAATATTATTTATTCCCTGCTCGGAAAGGGAATCTTTAATGTGGATGTATGAATTCTGATACCTTTTGGAATGAAGAAAAAAATCAGTCATTTTATTTGATTACCTTATACACTTTCATTATTCTTAATAAAATAATGATTAGGGAGAAGACTCAGTATCATAGAACTGTGGTCTATAGTATCTATACAGGAAGCATTGATTGATATCCATAAATCCTGGCTGGATCAAATCTGAAGAGAATGTAGGATGAAGCTGCAGAAATGGTTGATTGGTGCAGTGACTTCTGGGTGATGTCAATGAAGGGCCAATATAGAATTTATCTTTGGGATAGATAAAAACAATGTATTATTGAATTTCATCAATATCTGAGCAAACCAAGCCCCCAAACAATGGCATTCATAGATGCTGATATAATATTTCTGGTCAGACCAATGGAGCTTGACCTTTTTACAAAATCTAATTTACCTCTCTTACTACATTTCTGCTCTATTGATTTATATATAGGCTGGACTTCGCAGAAAAGAGCATGCACTTTTAAATTACTCCGCTTTGTAACAGAAACAGACTTTTCACACATGCTGCATACTGGGTAAATATTCTTTATTTCCCTTCTTCATGAAAACAAACAAACTGAGAGAAAATCCTAGCCTGTCACACTGAAATTCAGTGTTTGAACCCAACATGCCAATTCTCATTCTTGGGCCATGTGGTCCACAGTTTGAGAAGCTGTATATTTTTTAACCTTTTTTTTTCCAGGGAGGCTTCATCGTAATCAAAAAGAATTTATAAATACAAAATGGACATTTGTGAATATAACAAGCAAATAAAGTCATGCTCTAGGAGGAGATGGGCATCAAGGGAAGAACAGTCAGCTTCTGGAAAGATTTTAAATTGCACTATACTCTGGTACTTAATACACATACATTCTATACAACTGTTAAAGATTTTCCTTTCTTTCTCCCTTCCTTCCTCTCTGCCTTCCTTCTTTCCTTCCTTCCTTCTTTATTTCTTTTTCTTTTCTTTTTTAATATCTGAGACTGATCTCAGAAGAAGGAAGTCTGACTCTCAAGAAAATGTAACCAGAAAATGTATAAAGATGTTGGAACTGAATTTTAATAACTGTTCAATTATTAAACGCATGATATGGCCGGGCGCGGTGGCTCAAGCCTGTAATCCCAGCACTTTGGGAGGCCGAGACGGGTGGATCTCGAGGTCAGGAGATCGAGACCATCCTGGCTAACATGGTGAAACCCCGTCTCTACTGAAAAAAAAAAAAAATACACACACACACAAAAACTAGCTGGGCGTGGTGGTGGGCGCCTGTAGTCCCAGCTATCCAGGAGGCTGAGGCAGGAGAATGGTGTGAACCCGGGAGGCGGAGCTTGCAGTGAGCAGAGATCCGGCCACTGCACTCCAGCCTGGGCGACAGAGCGAGACTCCGTCTCAAAACAAAAAATAAATAAATAAATAAATAAATAAATAAATGCATGATATGATATTAGGCTATATTCTATATAAACATTACCTTTCTCATCTATAAGACAATTAATACTATATATGCCACAGGGTTCTTGTGAGAAGTCATACCTAATATAATTCTTAGCATAGTCCTAGTGCCAATCAGCGATTTAATAGCTTAATTTTTTAGTGTCCTATTAGTCACTTCCATTACTTTTAACTGTGAATAATATCTTAGATATAAACACTGAGTTTTCTTGCAAAACATAAATGAAAAAAGCATCTTAACTTTCTATTTACTACATTATCACCAGTTCTTCAGAAAAGAGGCCATCTCCTTTCAACTGCTACTGAGAATGGATTCAAGCTGACTGCTAGCTAGAAAAATATGAACAACCCTCAAGTAATAGATTACTTGGCAGTGGTTCTCACAGTTTAGTGTGCAACAAAATTGCCTAATGTATTTGTTAAAGCCCTTTTTATTGCTTCCCGGAAAATCCAATTTGGCAGTTCTTCGGGAGGCCCACAGAGCTTGTTTCGAGGGAATGAGGAGACAACATTGAATTTTATGAGAAAAAGGCACTAAACAAAACTTGGTATTTATCACCTCCTGATGAAAACATTCTACATATTAGATATTGACCTTAATTTTCTTATCTAGGATAAAGATACCTATTTGTAAGATTTGTAAAAACGTTAATTCAAGTATTAAGTGTGTAGCAGAATGCGATTTTGACATTAGTTAATGTATGAGATTCTCCATCCATCTCTATTTCATTTACCACATTCTTGTTTTTTACATTCAAAGGGTTAATCTCAGTTATACCCAGGAATGTTTTGGGTGAAGCAATTTCAAGGGAAGTTCTTCTACTTTCCCACCCCACTAGACAGAATCATTTAAATTATGGAGAGTAGGAGATGTCAGAGGAGAAACAAGAGAGTGAAATAAAAAGTTAGGAGCTCTTCTTTCCATCCTTGTAACTCTGAGCCAAGTTCTGGGGGAGATTCTAGAGCATGCTTTTTAAGTGTAGAACTCAAGTGTAGAGAAGGCCTGTGTCTCACCCTTTACATTGAAGTCAAGTGGGATAGCAATTTCATGATAAACTCCTCTATGCCAAAATGGAGTGCAATAGAATGACGGTCTGGTCCTATTACTATCTAAAATTCTAGAAGGAGGTCATCTTTCATATTTGCTACAGACAGTAAAGTAAAGGTGTGAATGATGGGGGGAGATAATTTGGGGCAGAAGTTTCTGTTCATTCAAGACAACAGCTGGAATTTTCCTAGGTTTCCTAGCACTCATAAAAGGGGACGGAGGCGTGGAGGAGAGAGAGTGACAGAGAGAGAAAGAAGAGAAAGGAGGAGAAGGAGGAGGATAAAGAAAGAGGAAGAGGAACAAGAAAAGGAGGAAGAAGAGGGGAGGAAGAAAGATGGGGAGAAGAACTGGGGAGCAGAGGAGAGAGGAGAGGAAGGGACGCTCACTATTATGCCAGAGGATGTAGTCTTGGAGAGACATGGGACTGTAGGCCAACAGTACACAACATTTCAGTGGGAGGGAGACTTTTTAACTGAAATATAAAATAGTACAATTTTGCCTCTTAAAGAACCCCAGCACAGTAGGGCATAGGTCCTGGTGCCTATTTTCTCACTTCTCTAGCTCGTCTTTTCCCCAGACATAAACCTCACCTAGGGAGAGCAAAGAGGGCAAGTAACCTGAACGGACTTACACATGACTTGAAATGAGTGAGAATTCCTTAAAGTGACAAAATCTAAGCAGGTTTGCTAAATCTGTCTATGGCAAATTTATTCTCTCTCCATAGATGAAATCTTAGTCCTAGAATTTCTTTTTATTTTTGTTTCATTTTTAGCAAATACATATCCTCTCCTGGCCATAGAACCTGCCTTCTGTTTTCACAGGTAGCCTCCAGAAAATCATTGATTAGATCAGGATTTTTGCCAGAAGGCAGAATGGGAGTTTAATCAATGAAGAGAGTGAATTACCAAAAAGGCTGATTTTGGAAAATCTGATCTTGTGGAAGACAATCTGCACAAGAAGAGAATGATACAAGCCTTATGAAATTAGGTGTGTGGCTGTGGTACAGGCTGCAGCTTTTCACCAGCCTGAGGGATCCTTCTTCCCACTCCTGTCTGTTGAGCAGTTTCATTGCCTTCAGCCTAACTCAGTGATTCTCAAACCTGGCTGCACATTAGGATTACCTGGAGAACTTTTTAAGTCTAGATGTCTGAGCCCCATCTTTAGTCCTTGTGATTTAACTCATAATGCGTGCCCCAAGCCTAATTAATTTTTACAGACCTACTCCCTTCCCTCCAGCCTCCCAGTGACAGCGATGTGCAACCAGGGTAGAGAACTACTGGCTGCATCCAAACTCTGTAAAGAGCTTGGAGTTCTTCCCAACTCGTTTAGGATGGAAAAGAGTCTGCTCTCTGGTGGGGGTGGGGGAGGTAGGTGCAAGCACTAGGAGCTGTTGTGATAAGCTGCCTTTGGGGAGGTCTGATTAGGATGTCAGTAGAACACAAGGGGAGGCATTGCTCATTTGTTTTTCAGTGTGATCTCAGATGCGCTGGGGCAGATTTGCTGAATCTCTCTATAGAAAATTTGTTCTCTCCATAGATGAGATCTTAGTCCTAGAAATTATTTTTATTTTTGTTTCATTTTTAGCAAATACACATCCTCTCCTGGCAATAGAACCTGCTGCCATTTGCACAGGTAGCCTTTAGAAAATCATGAAGTCACCAAACATCTAGCTTATTCATAATACTTTTGAACTTCTGACCAATAATTCTGACTTAGCCACTGAAGACTGTACAGATTTAGCTTTATTCTCTTACTTTATTCACTTTTTTCCTCTCTCCTCTCTCCCTTTTATCTCTTCCTACTGTACCAAATGGTCATTTTCCTTTGGAATTTCTGAAAAGTATAATTTTGACCTTGAGGAACCAAAAGGGACTAGAATAAAACTGGTGGAGGGATTGGTTGGAATTGAAAGCAACTGCTCTTTGGGAACAGTATTTCAGTGGTAGAACAGAGATTTCAGATGCTGTGTCACAGCAAAGGCAGGCTAGGTCTCTCTAGATTCTCTAGTCCATGTATAAAGTGACCTTCTCTCTAACAGTTACTATGCCCGACAAAGAGAATCTGCTTTAGAAAATTTATACGGACAGAAACATCACATAATGTTGTTCATGACAGTTTACAATAAGATCCATAGGTGATGATGTCAGTGAGACAGATGATATTGATAAAAGGACTTGCGCTAGAGAAGAATACACTAAAGTGAATGAGATTTTGTTAGTGTGGTGGCATTATACTTATTTTTCCATTTTAAAATGTTCTTAAATATTGCTACTTCATTGTTTCAAAAGTAAAATGAAAAAAATTCCTTTTTTTTTTTTAGTAGAGAATGGGGTCTCATTATGTCATCCAGGCTGGTCTCGAACTCCTGGGCTCAAGCTATTCTCCCATCTCTAATTTTCCACATTCCATCATTGGTGTGAAGTAAGAATCTGTTTTTATTTTTCTCCATACAATGAGTCAGTTTTCTTTGGAGGAAATAATCTTTACATTGAGTCATGTTCCCATATATACAAGGATTTGTTTCTGAGGCCTTCTTTTCCATGGGACTATGTTTGTCTTTTTTTTTTTTTTCTTGCAACTACGATGTGCTTTTTATTAGTTTGCTTTATAGTCTCATTTAACCATCAGATGGGACACTTTCCCTCTCTGTTTTCTCTTGGTCAACTTAGATTTCATTAACTTTTATTTTTCTATGTTACTTTTAGAATATGTTGTCAAGTTCATAGAAAATAGAAATTTTTCTTAGGAGCACATTGAATTTTAGATAAATTTGAAGAGAATTGTCATCTTCATGATTTTAAGTTGTTCCATACAGGAGAATAAAATTTCACTCATGTATGAGACCCCCTCATATATTTGGTAGTCAGAGAAGATTTCCATATGAACCTAATGTATTTTTATTGAGTTTATTTCTAGATAATTTATCGTTGTTGGTGATTATGAATGTTATCTTATTTTCTAGTTGATTAAAAATAGTGCAGAAAAAACAGTGATTTTCATACTTTAAGTCTGAAAACATTACCAAACCCTTCTGTGAGTTCTAATGTTTTACTGATTCTGTTGATTTATTTGTGCAGATAATCAGATTTTCTGCAGAAAAAATGGATATTTTATTTTTTCCTATTCTATTCTTATGAGTATTACTTTCTTTTGCTTGTCTAATTGCAATTACTACATTTATAGAACCATCTGGAGCATTAGCTAGATAGGAGCTATCCTTGTTTTTTTTTTTTTTTTTTTTTGAATATGAATAAAAACCCATCTAAAGTTCACCTTTAAGTATAATATTTGATGTAAATTTTTTGTTATATGATCTTTTTAAGTTAAAGAACACCTATTGTATTCCCAGCTTGCTTTGAACTTTTAAAGTATTGAAATTTCATCAAATACTATCACTGTATATGTTGAATTAATGATCTTATTCACATTGATAGATTTTCTAATGTCAAAGCACTTTTGCATTCCTGAAATGCATTCTATTTGATCCTGATGTATTAATTTTTAACCAGTTTTAGCTTTAATTAGCTAATAATTAGTATCAGTAAGCAATTTCATGATTCGGGGGTCTATGCACATAAATTAGTTTAGAATTAGTGTTCATATGTTTCCATATTTTTAGCACGCAGCTGCATACAACAGTGTTTCATTTTTGAAACTAATCTTTATGAAGTGATTTTTATATCTTTCTGTTTTCATTTTTTGTTTACATATTCACTTTTTTTTTCTTGAATTCTCTTTTCAGAGATCTTCCAGATGCTATTAATCCCTTCAAATAAATCACTTTAGTTTTGTTGATCTCATGCATCTTCTGTTCTCTTAGTCATTGATTTCTATGTTTTCCATTATCTATTTCTTGTTGCGGGAAGTCAGGGACCCTGAATGGAGGGACCAGCTGGAGCCGTGGCAGAGGAACATAAACTGTGAAGATTTTGTTTTAATATGGATATTTATCAGTTCCCAAATAATACTTTTATAATTTCTTATGTCTGTCTTTAATCTCTTAATCCTGTTATCTTCGTAAGCTGAGGACGTACGTCACCTCAGGACCACTGTGATAATTGTGTTAACTGAACAAATTGATTGTAAAACATGTGTGTTTGAACAATATGAAGTAAGTGCACCTTGAAAAAGAACAGAATAACAGCGATTTTTAGGGAACAAGGGAAGATAACCATAAGGTCTGACTGCTTGTGGGGTCAGGCAAAAAGAGTCATATTTTTCTTCTTGCAGAGAGCCTATAAACGGATGTGCAAGTAGGGAAGATATCACTAAATTCTTTTCCTAGCAAGGAATATTGATATTAATACTCTGGGAAAGGAATTCATTCCTGGGGGGAGGTCTATAAATGGCCACTCTGGAAATGTCTGCCCTATGCGGTTGAGATAAGGACTGCGATATGCCCTGGTCTCCTGCAGTACCCTCAGGTTTACTAGGATTGGGAAACTCCATCCTGGTAAAGTTTTGGTCAGACCTGCTCTTGAACCCTGTTTTCTGTTAAGATGTTTATCAAGACAATATGTGCACTGCTGAACATAGACCCTAATCAGGAGCTCTGCCGTTTGCCCTTTGTCCTGTTTCCTCAGAAGCATGTGATCTTTGTTCCACTTTTTGCCCTGTGAAGCATGTGATCTTTGTGACCTACTCCCTGTTCATACACCCTCTCCCCTTTTGATACCCTTAATAAAAAACTGCTGGTTTTGAGGCTTGGGTGGGCATCACGATCCTACCGATATGTGATGTCACCCCTAGTGGCCTAGCTGTAAAATTCCTCTCTTTGTACTCTTTCTCTTTATTTCTCAGTTGGCTGACACTTATGGAAAATAGAAAAAACCTATGTTGAGATACTGGGGGAGGGTTCCCCTGATAATTTCCTACTTTAATTTTGGGTATATTTTTGTTCATTTTTCCTGCTTTAAAATGTTAATACTAAGCCCATTTGTTTCCAATCATTTCCATTTCCCAGTAAATATACTGAAAACTATAAACTTTCTTCCAAATACTGCTTTAGTTGAGTTATATACATTTTGACTTAGTGTTCTTTTAGTGATTACTTTTAAGTGTTTTGTAATTTATTGTTGAAGCCCATATTATTAAACAATATTTTATTTAGTTTTGAGACCTTGAGAATTTTTATCTTTTATCTTTTTTCTTTTTCACCACTATTAATTTTTATGTTAATAATATAGGAACAGAGGATATAGTAGATATGGTGTTTATTCTTTGAAATTTATTAACAGTTCCTTTTGTTACCTAGTGGATGAGTAATTTCTTTGAGAAGTCAATAAATTATAAAAAAAATAGTATTCAAATTATTCTAAGTATGAATATTCTGGTATCCAGATTGTCTGCCTTCTTGCTATTTTTGCCTGCTTCACCTATTATGTTCCAAGGAGAATGTGTTACAATAATATTTTTATTGATTTAGTTTCTTCTGAATTTTTCAGTTATTGCTTGATGTGATTTGAGACTATATTGTTCAATGTATCATATTCATAATGAATTTTATTTCAGGAATAATCTTTCCTTATTTATATATAATGTACTTGTTCAGCCTTGTAACTTTTTTTGTTTTGAATTATTTATTGTCAGATATTAAAATTAGTTTTTTAACATAATTTTCAGATATATTTTTTCATTATTTTCCATTTTCTCATCACCTTCCATTCTTTTGACATATTTCAGAAGACATATTTTTGGTTCTTTTTTTTTATTGTTTGTTTAATGCCCTCTGGGAATCAATGTCTTTTGATGGGCAATTTACCCTATTTTTTTTTTCTGATTTCTTAAATATTATGTGTTACATTTGCTATCTTATTTTGTATTTTTTATTTTCTGTACTTTTTAATTCTTTTCGTCTTTTCACTAGACAGAACATATTTTGTTCTAATTGTATGAATGTTAAGTACTGTGTATCATCTGGGGTTGCTGCCAATCCAAATATACCTGGCCTATTCCTTTGTTCCCTTTCTGCTGACCAGACAATGAGTGTCTATTGTGACTTTCAGGATAGTACACAAATCAGGTTGAGATGAAGAGCTGAGCACATGAGGTGAGTGCCAGACTGGTAGGCCCTGAGCCTTGACTCCTTCTCTTTTCTTCACAATCAAGACTAGAGGATTGTACTCTAAGGAGGTGACATTCTGCCAGTGCTCCTTCTTTGAAAGAGCTTAAGGAGGTGAATTGTTTGGTGTCATGGCAGCAAACAAATGTGTGTAATTAGCATTCTTGCCTGGGGCAGATTTTCTTCTACTTTTTTAAACTCAAAGGAGAAATGCAAACTAGGGCCTAGGCTTTCAAACATGTCTAAATACACTGTACCTTAAAAAGGTAGCCAATAGTCCCAGGGCTGCGTAAGTTATCAAGCAGAATTAAATTAATATCTGAGAAGTACAATCACTGTAAAAGAAAGAAAAGAATAATAAATAACATATGCCAGATGAAGAAAGGTAACTCACCTATATAGATTAATAATATGAAATAAACACACTAATTATCTTCAAAAGAACATATTGGTACTATGAAGCAAAATGAAGAACTTTTAAAAAGCATATCAGTCGGGTTGGTGGGAATGTAAATTAGTACCACCACTATAGAAAACAGTTTGGAGATTCCTTAGAGAACTAGAAGTAGAATTACCATTCAACCCAGCAATCCCACTACTATCTACCCAAAGGAAAATAAGTTGTTATACGAAAAAGACACGTTTACACACATGTTTATAGTAGCACAATTTGCAATTACAAACATATGGAACCAACATAAGTGTCTATCAATCAGTGAGTGGACAAAGAAAATGTGGTATATATACAGCATGGTATACTACTCAGCCATAAAAAGAAACAAAATAATTTATTTTGCAGCAACTGAGATAGAACTGGAGGCCATTATTTTAAGTGAAGTAACTCAGGAATGAAAAACCAAATATTGTATGTTCTCACTTAGTGGGAGCTAAGCTATGAGGATGCAAAGGCATAAGAATGATGGTCCTTGGAGACTCGCAGGGGGATTTTTGGGAGAGGGGTGAGGGATTAAAGACTACATTTTGAATATAGTGTACACTGCTCTGGTGATGGGTGCATTTAAATCTCAGAAATAACCACTAAAGAACTTATCCATGTAACCAAAAACCAACTGTACACCAAAAGCTATTGAAATAAAAACAAAAATTTTATATATATATAAAATATATATATCAGTTGGAAACATTGCATATGAAATATAAAGTAACAGTGATAGAAAATACATTATCGGATAAATGAAAGAATCAAGTCAGCTAAAGAACAAACCAGTGTTTTGGAAGTTTTTTTAGTTGACTCAGTCTTCTTGTAGGCAGCAGAGTAAGAAAATAGTAGATGAAATATAATGTAAAATTTAGAGGGACATGTAAGGTGGAAGATGTACAATCCGTGGGTGGCAGGATGCCCAGAATGAGAGGGGCAAAATAAATGAAAAGGGAAGGACAGAGTTCAAAAATAATATCTTTTCTAGAAGAAAGTGATGATTGGCTCTTGGTGAAAGGGCTCACGGTGCACAAAACAAAGCAAAGAGAGATAAGGAAAGAACTACACTCAGATGCATTCTAGTTTATGAACACCGAAGATAAGAGAGAATTACAAAAGCTTTAAAGAGAAAGAATAGGTTAACTATAAAAGATGAACATCATTTAGACATCAGACTTCAATCACTATGCAAGGAGATAATGGAATAATATTTTCAAAGTGGTTAAGAAATGCACTTTGAGCTTAGGTCTCATATCCAGCCAAACTATTATTTTAGTGTAAGGGTCTGTTAAAACATTCTCTGCCATATAAAGCTCAGATCTGGCATTAAAAAAAATTTAAAACACTTTTGAAGTATGTCAATAAAAAGAAAAATAATTCTAAGAGGACAGGACCAGAGAAGAAAGAATGATCAGATATCTCAGTCAAGTTAATGTTTTCATTTTGTATTTTTAAATCAAGGAAAAAAAAAATCAAAAACAATCATTGGTAAACATCTGAAACTAAAATTCTGTATGATTCCTGCCAATAATCAGGTTTTGGGAACAGACTCTGAGGCAAAAATGTACATGCAGGAGGTTTATTTGGAAGAGGTCTTAGGAGCAGCACCTGTGAGGGAGCAAACAAGGCAGGACTGGATAGAGGGGGAAGCTGAACAGACCCAGCAGAGGCCCCTGGGGAGCAGGGGTAAAGGGATGGCCTTTCCAACTTGTCCTGAATGGAGGTGGGGGGAGGCGTTGCTATACTGCATGGAGCAGTCATTGAGTGTGATCTGTCCCCTGCAGTGGTGGTGGTGGTGGTGATGCCAGGTATAATCTGGGCAACAGCAGCTGCTTTGGGCCAAGAGGAAGTTGGGCCAAATTCTTTATTAAGATGGAGTGCCTCTGTCCTGAAGGGTTCCTAGGGAATGCAGCAGTGTATTCACTTAGGCAGTGAGTTTATGCTGAAGCTTTTTTTGTTTTCTTTTGTTTTGTTTTTTAAAAAAAAACTGTGGGAAGATAGAATTATTGATTGTGGTGGGCTGGGTAATTCCTCCACCATCCCAAGATATCCTCATCCCAATCCCCGGAATCTGTGACTGTGACTCTAGATAGCAAAAAGGATATTGCACATACGATACAGTTAAAGATCTTGAGATGGACAGATGATCCTGGGTTATCTGTGTTGGCCCTGAATGGCATAGTAAGTACCTTATAAGGGGGAGACAGGGAGATTTTACTCCAGGAGAGGCAGGAGGCATTGTAACAATGGAAGCAGGGCAAGAAATGACAATGTGATGTAAGGCATGAGCCGAGGATGAGGGCAGCCTCCAGATGCCGGGAAAAGAAAGGAAAAGGATTGTCCTCTAGGTGCTCCAGAGAAGGCAGGCCCTGCTGACCCCTTGATTTCAGTCCAGTGGAACCCATTTCAGAAATCTGGCCTCCAGAATTGTAAGAGATTAAATCAGTGATGCTGTAAACCAGTAAGTGTATGGTAACTTGTTACAGAAGTAGCAGGGAACAATTATACTAATAAAGCATATAAACAGGAAACTCAACAGAAGCATAAATAAATTTTTCTGGTATTTTTTCAGTTGTTACAGATTTCGATTTTCTTTGACATAACTCCTAACTTTACTTCAGATCTCAACACATGTGTCATTTCTCCAGGAAAACTTTTCCTGACCTCTGTGACTGGTCAATTCTCTGTTTTAGGCACTTCTGGTACCATGACTTTCTCTTTTGAAATGCTTATTCGACTTCTACCTTTCTTTCATTGATGTGATCATTTCCCACCAGACTGGGAACTCTGAGAGTCAAGAGCTTGTGTGTTTTGTCACCATTTTATCATGGTCTAGCAGAGTCTGGGGAATAGTAGAGCTTAAACAAATATTCGTTGAAATGAACTGATGATTTTCTGTTCCTGCGTTAGCTTGCTGAGGATAATGGCTTCCAGCTCCATTCATGTCACCACAGGTTCTCACTTATAAGTGGGAGCTGAACAATGAGAACACGTGGACACAGGGAGGGGAACAACACACATTGGGTGGGGGGTGTTTTGGCAGGACAGGGAGTATGGGGAAAGCATCAGGAAAAATAGCTAATGTATGCCAGGCTTGACTCCTAGGTGGTGGGATGATAGGCACAGCAAACAACCATGGCACACATTTAACTATGTAACAACCTGCACACGTACCCTGGAACTTAAAAATTAAGTTAATTTTAAGTTAGTTTAAAAAATTGACCACTGAATCCAGACAGACACAGAGTGTGAATTTAGCAAAGGAAGCTGGAATCAGGTTTGTGAGAATCAAGGAGGAAGTTATGGACGAAGAAGTCTAAGAAGTGAATGCAAGATGGAGGCCCCCCTGAGGTCAGTGCCTGGGTACCCATGGAGGGGAGGACCTGAGGGCACTTTGTGGGAACCCCTGCTGGCTTTGGGAAGCCCCCATTCCACCTTCGCGTTTGGAGGTGCATGTGGATTCCAGGGGAAAGATAAAGGCACAGTGATAATTCTTTATTTTATCCTCTTCTTGGTGTTTTCTCTGAGAAACTTTAAATTTTATGCCTTTTTTTTTTTTTTACAATTTCATGACTTTCTTGGAAGAGACATTAAGTCAACCCTATAGCACATAGGTCAGATTATGGTAAGGATATTTTTAAGTTGAAATCTTGAAAAACTGCCTTCCTGACACTTTCTCATATTTTAAAAGCCTAAAGCGTCAGAAATTATGACAGTCTTCCATGATTGTGTGCCATTCCGGTAAGGTTGGAAATTTTTCTGACCTCTTTTCTTAACTTTTGGTCTCAAACTCCTGGGTTCAGGTGATTCTCCTGTCTCAGTTTCCTGAGTAGCTGGGACGACAGGTGTAAATCATCTTTCCTAAACTTTTAACAATTTCCAATAAGAATACAAAATATAACATAAATCCTCAAAAATACAACCAAAATCAGTATAATCAGAATTATTCTGAAAGAACATTTGGATTCAATTAAACTGTCTTATTTTTATAGAAATACTGCCTTTCTTGTTTCTTAATTTCTTCATTGGAATTAAGATTTGGTAGACCTCAGCATTATTGAATATGTCTTAACAGTGCACCATTCTGTATTTAAGATAAGTAAATGAACTGTTATTGAGCATCTCTGTCATGCTAATAAGTGGGCTAGGCTTTATGAAATTGAACACCGGTCCTACCAGGTAAACATTTACAGTAATTATAAGAGCAGCTTATATTTTTTTAAAATTCAATTTACAAATCTCTTTTTCTTGTAAGATTTAATTTAATTTTTTTTTTTTTTTTACAGCAATCTTAGCAGACTGGAAGCAAGAGTTAGATTTTTCTAATGATTAGTGTGCGGCCTTCGGCAAAGACACTTAAATTCGAATCTCAGTTTCCTTATAATGTCAAAGGAGGATAGTTACACTTATCTTGCAGGAATTTGTGATGATTAGAATTTAACTATGGAAAGTGCCTAATTCTATGCTTGACATATAGTAGGTAGTTAATAAATGGTTGCTATTATTATCACTCCACTCTCTTTTTGGGGAAAATAAGTGTCATTAAGGTTGAGTGTGCCAGGATAAGGAATAACTTTTTGACACTCAGAATTGACTTTCTTAGGCAGTACTCCATTTGTCATCACAAGACATATTCAATCATAAGTTGAACCACCCATTGACAAGGCTGTGGTAAAGGAGATTCAATTGCTTATTAATAAATACGCATGGAAGCCCACATATGACATTTATCATCCCTTTCTATTTGGAGATTCTCTGACTTGACTCAGGGCATTTTTCTAGTAAGCTACAAAGTATGCCCTCTAAGCAGTCTCTTGAATCCTTATCTACTATGGCATGCTTTGTACTTATGAAACAGCAGCAAAGACATAAAGTTCTGACTCTAAGGGTGATAGCTAGTTAAAACGGAACACTCAACTCAAAAATAGCCTTAAATAATAAGTGTCAATTTTGTGTCATATTTTTCCAAACCATTGTAACATTTATCTTCCATTATTATTTTGCCTTTTAACACCCCTGGATGACAGGCGAAGTAATTTAAGTGCATTTTTTCAAAAGGATAATTAAGTATGGAATGATGGTTAGTTTAGTAATAATGGAATTATAAATTACAGGTAGAATTGAAACAAAAATCGATATCTCTTGCTTCCGGACAATGTTTGCTTCTTGCTTACATAGGGAACAACGGCATATTGCTGACAAGTGGCACAGCTGAGCTTTTGAACCCGAAGTTTCCTGAATATGGCTTTGTTTTTATTTTTGCCATACCACATTTCTGAGCATTTTAAAATAAATTCTTAAGTGTTTTAAGTGGCAATAAATTTTCTCATAGAAGTGTTCAGTGGGTTAATGCATAGAGAAAAAAATCCCCTGAAAATGGTACGTAAAAATTTAAACATAAAATATTGAAAATTTTTATTAAAATTATTGTCTATGCTGTACAACTACCTGATTCATCAGTGTTTCTTGGATTTATTTATTCTCTTTAGGAACTGATGAACTTCTGAATCCAAACACTCATAATTTTTACCAGTTATAGAAAAGTTTCAGCAATTTTTATTTGCATAATTTCTCTCTCACTGTCTCATGAGTATTGCTTATTAAAACGGTGATTAGAAGCATATTGGAACTTATTATATCTTCCAAATCTCTTAATCTCTTTTTAATCATTAAATGTCTAGCTCTTTGTGACATATTTCATGTAATTTCTGTAGATCTACGTTTCAGATCACTGATTTTCTTTTTAACTTAATCTTACTCACTGTTTGTTTCTTTCTTGTATAACTTCAGTGAATACGATCTTTATTTTTAAATGTGGAATTTGTTTCTCGTTGAAATTTACCTTACTTATTTTGGCCGGGCGCGGTGGCTCAAGCCTGTAATCCCAGCACCAAATTTGGGAGGCCGAGACGGGCGGATCACGAGGTCAGGAGATCGAGACCATCCTGGTTAATATGGTGAAACCCCGTCTCTACTAAAAAGTACAAAAAAAAAAAAACTAGCCGGGCAAGGTGGCGGGCGCCTGTAGTCCCAGCTACTTGGGAGGCTGAGGCAGGAGAATGGCGTGAACCTGGGAGGCAGAGCTTGTAGTGAGCTGAGATCTGGCCACTGCACTCCAGCCTGGGCGATAGAGTGAAACTCCATCTCAAAAAAAAAAAAAAAAAAGAAATTTACCTTACTTATTTTTTAAATTCTATATTTTAATGTCTTTACGTATTTTAATGAAATTTATATTTTGTATATGATAAATCAATACTTATGTCCTGGGGAGGTTCCTGTGGAGAATTCCACCTTTCACCCATGGTTTTCTACTTTCTTGAATATTTGGGAATACTGTATTACAAACTTAAATTTAAATTTCATGACTTTATTGTAGGAATACAACAAGGTTAAAATTCAGAGTGTCTCCCTTAAGATAAATTTGTTTTAGCTCTTAACAGGATTTCTAGCGGGGTAAATTTATACTCATTTCTCATCTTGGGGCCTCCAGAGGCATTAGTTAGTACAATTTTGCAAGTCAAATCTACATGAGGACAAGCTATAATTACTAACTCTCAGAGGAGACTTATTTCCCCTCCTGAGTTCAATATAAGATAAACATACTCTCCTTTTCCTAAAGAGCTTTACTGAGGTATAATCAATATACAAAAAACTACATATTTAAATTGTATAATGGCACAAGTTTTGACATATGTACACACAGGAAACCATTAAAACAACAATGATGATGAATGTAATTTACTCACAGAAGTTTCCTTGTGCCTTTTGCAATTCCTACTTCTCATTCCTACCTGCTTGGGTAAAAACTCAGAAATGGAATGAGTGATATATATGGTTGGTGTATGTCTAGCTTGTTAAGAAACTATCAAACTGTTTGAGAAGTAGATAAGCTACCTGTGGGATATAACTTCCACCAGGGAACCTGGCAATCCAGGCCAGTGAGAAAGGCCTTAACCTTACCCAGCTCTGGAGCTGATTTAGTACATGGTGGGGAGTATATGAAAAGGAGCAGCATCAGGACCTGCTGTGTGTGCACTCCCAGTCTCCAGCAGGGAAGGAGGGAAGCCATCGCTAATGCTACCTAACAAGGAGCCTTGTGAAATTCTGCCAGCTAACTCAGGGTGGTCACAGATTGCGAGAATGCCCCAAGTGAGATTTGAGATGTAATTTTAAGTGAGGAGCTGGGCGACCCTGCTTCATGGGCAGCCTGGGAGGGGAGGGTCCTGAAAGCCTCAGTGGTTTCTGTCTCTGTGGAGAAGACTTACAGCCTAGGACTGTTTTGAGTTCTGAGCGCAGACTGACTGGAACCTAGCTAGCTTCTGCTAGTGGAACACTGCAAGTGGGAGACCTGGCTTACCAAGTGTATGGGAGCTGGGTGGGGCTTATTGCTCCCGCTAATCCCCACTCCCTTGTGGACTGTTCTGTGCAGCAGCAGCAGCTGTGTGCCTCCCTGGAACATTACCCCAGTGGCCAGAGAACTGTGTTCTGCTCCTCACTGGGGCTGCTGCTTGCACTTTCATGTGGAGAGCCACAGCACGGACTTTCCAGACCCAGCCTCCACCTGACTTTGCCCCTCCACCCACCCTGGTAGCTTAACACAAAGGAGAGAAGCTTTTGGGAGGTTTATGTCCCTGCTCACTGCCTGAGACACCAGAGTACCTCCCCTGGGCAACATAAGGCAAACACAAATCCCATTGCTACTACTGCAGCCAGTGCTATTTTGCAAGCGCCACCTCCTGGCTGGAGGCCAACTGACAACCCATGACAGCATCTGCAGGCTGAATAACACAGTGCCCAGGAAGGAGATAACTTGTGTGACCTCATCTATCACCATTGCCGACATCACCCTGGCTAAGCAGTTGGTCCTGAGTGTGTCCACATGACCAGTTCATTACTACTACAACTGGCATTTGAGAAGACAGTAAACCTAATTTGTAATCAAGGAATCTCACAGAGTCTACCTCACTCCTCTGCTACCCCTATCAGAACTGATGCTGGTACCCACTGCTGGAAGTCTTGAGAATAGGTCACATCACTGGATCCCATGCAGACATTTCCCAGCACCAGCGTAGCGTGTGGCAGTCCAGTTGGGTGACTAGACCCAGAGAAGCAGCAGTATTCACAGTAATCTCTCAGGGACTCCTACTCCTGGGGTACAGGTGGGGAGGTACATCCCATTAAAGAATCACCCCATGGGACAAAAGAATCCAGATGGTGGCCTTGAGTCTCAGAACTTTCTGCTTGTGAGAAGTTTCTTGCAGTAGAGGCATAGGTACAGTTCTGGGCTCAATGGGGGAAAGTCTGCAGTTCTACTCAATAGTCAGGCAGCCCTGGTGCTCGAGAAGAGTCTTAGAGAAAGAGATTTCTTTTCTCCTCATCGACCACTGCAGACACAGCTGGGGCTTCCTCCGTGGGTCCTTGGCATGGGTACACCCGTAGGCAGCTTTTCTGGAATACTTCAGGGTGATGGCATCTGCACAGGAGGAGTGCACTCCAGGTTCGCACTTGCACAAGAGGTAGAATCAAATTCTCTCTCTACATGCAACGTCTATATTCCTGCAGACGAAAGGAGGAGCCTGTCTGACCTGAATAGCTGGAACACTGGGTCGGGAGTGTGACTGGGAGGTGGATCACTTTCCTCCTGCCCTAGGAGGGGAGTTGATGTGGCTCCTTCTCTTCCCCATGAAAAGACCTCAATGCATTTCACTAAGAGCTCCCCAGCCACCTCTGTCAAGGCTAGGATCTCTGTCCACCATTGGATATTTCATTTACCCACCTGCTTTAGACACAGCCAGTTTTTTCCCATGGGCACCTTTCTTACTGGCCTGAAATGTGAACTATGCCACCCAATAAATAAAATACTAGAGGAAAAGGTAAAATAAAAAGTGCACACCACTGGGGAATGAGATAATCTTTAAAGGACCGCTTCCATTTCACCCCACAAAAGACAGTGAAAATGCTTGCACACCTACCATTTTGCTACTACAACCATAATCTGAGAAGCCATCATACAAAGTCTCTTTATAACAAAGAAACTCAGTCTTCACACCCTAAAGAAGTCAGAGCCAAATTTAATTATAATGAACTGAAATAATTAAAGTCACATCCTAAAGGTTGAATTTTTTAAAAAGTCAAATCAGAAATAAACTCAAAAATAATTAGAAGACTCAGTCTACCCAAATGAAAAGGAACAAGAAAAATAATTCTGGCAATATAAATAGAGGTTGCATAACACACCAAAAAATCACACTAGCTCTCCAGAAATGAATCTAAACCAGGATAAAATCTTTGAAATATCAGATAAAGAAAGCAAAAGTTTTATTATTAAGTTACTCACGTAGATACAATGGAAAGGTGAAAATCAGCATAAAGAAATTTAAAAGCAACAATTCAGGACATACATGAAAATTTTTTTAAAGAGATAGACATTTTTAAAGAAAAAACAACTAGAACTTATGGAAAAGAAAGATATATTTAGGAAATTACAAAATGCAGTTGGAACTTTTAAAACTAGAATAGACCAAATAGAAGAGAGAATTTCATAGCTTGAAGACAAAGCTTTTGAATTAATGCAATCATACAAACATACAGAAAAAAATAAAAGAAATGTATAAAGTCTCCAAGAAATTTGGGATTATGCAAAATGGCCAAACTCAAGAATCACTGGCATTCCTAAGAGAGAAGAAGAAGCACAAAGTGTAGAAAACTTATTTTTCTTGAGACAGTCTCAGTCTGTTACCTAGGCTGGAGTGCAGTAGCGCAATCACAGCTTACTGCATCCTTGACCTCCAGGGCTCCAGTGATCCTCCCATCTCAGTCTGCTGAGTAGCGGTAACTACCGACACATGCCATCACACCTTGCTAATTTTTTATAATTTTTTGTAGAGATAGGGTTTCACCATGTTGCCCAGGGTGGTCTTGAACTCCTGGGCTCACGTGGTCCACCTGCCTCAGCCTCCCAAAGTGCTGGGATTGCAGGCATGAACCACCAAATCCAGCCCTGGAAAACTTATTTGAGAGAACAATTGAGGAAAACGTCCCTGACCTTGCTAGAGATTTAGACATCCAAATACAATAAGCTCAAAGAACTCCTGGGAGATTCAGTGCAAAAAGGGTATCACCTAGGCGTATGTTCATTGGACAATCTAAAGTCAATGTGAAGGGAAGAATTCTAAGAGCTGTGAGAACAAAGCATCAGGTAACCTAAAAAGGAAAGTCTATTGAACTAACAGCGGACTTCTCGGCAGAAACCTCCAAAGCCAGAAAGGAATGGGATCCTATCTTTAGCCTCCTTAAAGAGAATAACTGTCAGTCAAGAATTTTTTAAATTAAAAAAATTTCTATTTAATTTTGTGAGTGCATAGTAGATGTATATTTTTATGGAGGACATGAAATGTTTTGATACAGGCATGCAATACATAATAATCACATTATGGAAGATGGGATATCCATCTCTCAAGCATTTATTCTTTGTGTTACAAACAATACAATTATATTTTTTCATTATTTTGAAATGTACAATTAAATCTGTATTGACTGTAGTCACCCTGTTATGTTATCAAATACTAAGCCTTATTCATTCATTCTATTTTTTGTACCCCTTAACCATTCCAACCTCCCCACCACTACCTCCCCTACCCTTCCCAGCATCTGGTAACCATACTTCTACTCTCTCTCCATGGGTTCAATTATTATTATTTTTAGATCTCACAAATACGTGAGAACATGTGATGTTTGTTTTTCTGTGCCTGGATTATTTCACTTAATATAATGACCTGCAGTTCCATACATGTTGTTGCAAATGACTGAATTCCATTCTGCTTTTATGGCTGAATAGTACTCCACTGTGTATAAATACCACATTTTCTTCTTTTTTTGAGGGGGGGGTTATCTTATCTTTTCGGTTTTTATTCTACTTTAAGTTCTAGGGTACATGTACACAACGTGCAGGTTTGTTACATATGTATACATGTGCCATGTTGGTGTGCTGCACCCATTAACTCGTCATTTACATTAGGTATATCTCCTAATGCTATCCCTCCCCCCTCCCCCCTCCCCACAATAGGACCCGGTGTGTGATGTTCCCCTTCCTGTGTCCAAGTGATCTCATTGTTCAGTTCCCACCTATGAGTGGGAACATGCGGAAATACCACATTTTCTTTATCCATTCATCTGCTGATGTACACTTAGGTTGCTTCCAAATCTTGGCTATTGTGAATAGAGCTGCAACAAATATGAGAGTGCAGATATTGCTTTGATATATTGATTCCTTTCTTTTGGGTATATAGCCAGAAGTGGAGTTGCTGAATTGTATAGAGCTCTATTTTTAGTTTTCTGAGGAAACTTCAAACTGTTATCCACAGTGGTTGTACTAATTTACATTCCAAACAGTGTATGGGGGTTCATTTTTCTCCACATCCTCCACATCAGCACTTATTATTGCCTGTCTTTTTAATAAAAACCATTTTAACTGGGTGAGATGATATCTCATTGCAGTTTTGATTTGCATTTCTCAATGATGTTGAGCACCTTTTCATATGTTCATTTGCCATTTGTATGTCTCCTTTTGAAAAATGTCTGTTCAAACATTTTGCCCATTCTTAAATCAGATTATTAGATATTTTCCTATTCAGTTGCTCAAGCTCCTTATGTATTTTGGTTATTAATTCCTTGTCAGATGGATAGTTTGCAGATATTTTCTCCAATTCTGTGATTTATCTATGTACTTTGTTCATTGTTTCCTCTGCTATGCAGAAGATTTTTAACTTGAAATGATCCCATTTGTCCATTTAAGTCCTTAATCAATTTTGATTTGATTTTTGTAAATGGCAAGAGATAGAGTCTAATTTTATCTTTCTTCATGTGGATATTCAGCTTTCCTAGCATCATTTATTGAAGAGACTGTCTTTGCCCCAGTATATATTATTGGCAACTTTGTTAAAAATGAGTTTACTGTAGGTGTGTGGATTCGTTTCCCCGTTCTCTATTCTGTTCCATTGGTATATGTATCTGTTTTTATGCCAGTTTCATGTTGTTTTGGTTACTGTAACTCTGTAGTATAATTTGAAGTCAGGTAATGTGATCCCTTCCATTTTGTTCTTGTTGCTTTGGATAACTTTGGCTATTCTGGGTCTTTTGTAGTACCATATACATTTTAGAATTTTTATTTTTATTTTTGTGAAGAATGTTACTGGTATTCTGATAGGCATTGCATTGCATCTGTAGATTGCTTTGGGTAGTATGGACATTTTAATGATATGGATTCCTTCAATCCATGAACATGGAATATATTTTCATTTTTTGGTGTCCTCTTTATTTCATCAGTGTTTTATGTTTTTCATTGTGAAGATTTTTTTATGTTTTTGGTTAACTCATATCATGTTTTTATTATCTTTTGTTTCAAGAAATTTTAAATTGCTTCTTAATTTGTTTTATTGACCCACTGGTTATTCAGGACTATATTGTTTAATTTCCATGTATTTGTATAGTTTCCAAAATTCCTCTTGTTATTAATTTCTAGTTTTATTCTATTGTGATCAGAGAATAAGCTTTATATTATTTCATTTTTTTTGAATGCCTTAAGACTTGTTTTGTAACTTGACATATGGTTTACACTTAAGAAGTATGCATGTACTGAGGAATAGTATGTGTATTGTTAAGCTGTAGGATACAATCTTCTGTGAATATCTATTAGATTTATTTGGTCTATAGTGCAGATTAAGTCTGATGTTTCTTTGTTGAATTTTTTTTGTCTGAATGACCTATCCAATGCTGAAAGTGGGATGTTTAAGTCACTATATATTATTGTATTGAGGTTTATGTCTCTCTTTAGATCGACTAGTATTTGTTTTATATGTCTGGGTGATCCAGTGTTGGGTGCATATATATATTTACTATCATTATATCCTCTTGCTGAATTGACCACTTCATTATTATATGGTGACCTTTTTTTGTCTCTTCTTATAGTTTGTCTTTAAATCTATTTTTTGTGATACAAATATAGCAACTCCTGTTCTTTTGTAGATTCCATTGGCATGGAATACCTTTTGCCATCCCTTCATTTTCAGTTTATGTTTGTCTTTATAGGTGAAGTGTGTTTCTTGTAGGCAATGGATCAATGCATATTGTTTTTTATATTCATTTAATCACCCTATGTCTTTTGATTAGCGAGTTTAGTGAGTTTACGTTCAATGTTACTATTGATAAGTAAAGATTGCTTTTGCTATTTTATTATTTATTTTCTGGTCATTTTGTGGTCTTTTCTTCTTTCTTTATGTCTTTTATCTTTTCCTTTTAGTGAAGGTGATTTTCTCTGGTGATATGATTTAGTTCCTTCCTTTGTTACTTTTTGTGTATCCATGGTATTTTATTTTTTTTAGATTACCATGAGGCTTGCAAATACTATCATATGATCCGTTATTTTAAGCTGATAACAATTGAACACTGTTTACATAAACAAAACAAACAACCAAAGAAAAGTAATACTCTATGCCTTAACTTCATTCCTCCACTTTTTAACTTTTTGTTGTTACTATTTATATCTTATTGTATTGTCTATGTCTTGAAAAGTTGTAGTTACCATTTTTTATTAGTTTATTTTAAAGTCTTTCTAGATAAGATAATAGTAGTTTACACACCACAGTTGCAGTGTTACAATATTCTATGTTTTTCTGTGTACTTACTGTTACCAGCGAGTTTTGTGCCTTCAGGTGATTACTTATTGCTCATCCACATCCTTTTCTTACTGATTGAAATACTCCCTTTAGCATTCTTTGTTGGACAGATCTGGTGTTGATGAAATCCCTCACCTTTTGTTTGTCTGGCAAAGTATTTCTTCTTTATGTTTGAAGAATAATTTTACCAGATACACTATTCTAGGATAAAAGATTTTTTTATTCAGGACTTTTAGCATGTCATGACATCCTCTCCTGGCCTATAACGTTTCCACTGAAAAGTCTGCTGTCAGATGTATTGTAGCACCATTTTATGTTATTTGTTTCTTTTTCCTTGCTGCTTTTAGGATCCTTTCTTGACTCTTGACTTTTGGGAGTTTTATTATTAAATGCTTTGAGGTAGTTTTCTTTGTTTTGTGTTCTATATCCTTCTAGTACTTGGATATTCATATCTTTTACTAGGTGTGGGAAACTCTCTATTACTATTTCCCTGAGTAAACTTTCTACCCCTATCTCTCTACCTCCCTTATAAGGCCCATAACTGATATATCTTCCCTTTTTAGGCTATTTTCTAGATCCTGTAAGTGTACTTCCTTGTTATTTGTTCTTTTTTCTTTTGTCTACTCTATGTATTTTCAAATAGCTTGTATTCAAGCTAATTCTTTCTTCTGTTTGATCAATTGTGCTATTAAAAGACTCTGTTGCATTCTTTAGTATGCCAATTGCATTTTTCAACTTCAGAATTTCTGCTTGATTCTTTTTATTTCAATTTCTTTGTTAAATTTGTCTGATAGAATTCTGAATTCCTTCTCTGTGCTTTTGTGAATTTCTTTGAGTTTCCTCGAAACAACTATTTTGAATTATCTGAGAGATCACATATCTTTGTTTCTTCATGATTGATCTCTAGTGCCTTACTTAGTTAATTTGGTGAGGTCATGTTTTCCTGGATGGTACAGATGCTAGCAGATGTTCTTCAGTGGCTGGGCATTGAAGAGTTAGGTATTTATTGTAGTCTTTGCAGTCTGGGCTTGTTTGTACCCATCCTTTTTGGGAAGAATTTCCAGATATTCAAAAGGAATTGGATGTTGCAATCTAAGCTGTATCTGCTTTATGGAGGACACCAAGCCCAGTAGCACTGTGGTTCTTTCAGATGCATAGGGTTGCCACCTTAATAGTTTTGAACAAGATTGGGAAGAATTCTCTGGATTACCAGGCAGACTCTTGTTTTTTTGTTTTTTTGTTTTTTGTTTTTTTTTTCCCTTACTTTATTCCAAACAAATGGAATAAGCGACCTGGAGCTGGGAGTGGAGTGACACAAGTAACCCCTGTAGCTACAACCCCTAGGACTGTGCTGAAGGAGACCTTAGGTCAGTACAGTGCTGAGTCTCACCCAAGTCCTGATGCAACCACTCTCTGGCTGGGGCATTGCAATCAACAAGTGGCAAAGCTAGCCAAGCCTGTGTTTTTCCCTTCAAGGTGGTGAGCTCCCCAGGACTGTGTGGGTCCAGAGGTGCCATCTGGGAGCCCAGGTCTGTAGTCAAGAACTGTAGAAGTTCACCTAGTGTTCCATTATACTGAGGCTGAGCTGGCACTCACCACAAGATACAGTCTTTCCCACTCTTTCGTCCTCTTTCCAAAGGCAGAGTAGCCTCACCCAGTGGCCAAGACCACCTCAGGCTCACAGAGAGTATTGCCAGACTACCGCCGATGTTCCCTTGAGGCCCAAAAGCCTCTTCAGTCACCTTGTTGTGAATGCTGCCTGGCCTAGGACTCACCCTTAAGGGAGTGGTCTCCCCTCTGACCCAGGGAAGATCCCAAAATGCTTTTTAAGAGTCAAGTCCTAGAATTGGAGACACCAAGATCATGCTTACTACTCTACTCCCATGTGGCCAAACTATAACTAAAGTGCAGGGCAAAGTCCCCTTTACTTTTCCCTCTACTTTAGTCAAGCAGAAGGAGTCTCACCCCATAGCCACCACCACTGGGAATATGCTGAGTCTCACCTGTGGCCAGCAAGTCCATATGTCACTCAAAGCCCTCGATGTAGAACCTGGGTATCACTGCTGGTTATTCAGGGCTCTAGGGCTCTTTAGTTAGCAGGAGATAAATTCAGCTAAAACTGGGTTCTTCCATTCCTAGGGCTGGATTGTCCCTTCAAGACAATGAATTCCTTTCTGGCCCAGGGTATGTCTAGAAATGCGTGGGAGCTAGGTCCTGGAAAGAGACCCTCATGACTTTGAATGATGCCCTGTCTTGCTATGGCTGAGTTGGTATCCAAGATGCGAGACAAAGCCCTCCTCACTTTTTTTGTCTCCTCAAATGGAAGAAAGGGGCCTCTTTTGAAGCCTGAGCTGTGTGGCCTGGGGTTATGGGAAGGGTTATGCAAGCATACCCTTAGCTGCCTCAGCTGGTGACTCAATAGGTCTGTGTCTCCCCACCCCAGGCTACTATCTCTGGGTCCATTTCAGACCCAAGACTAGCCCAGGTGTTGCAGTCCTTATGGCCTAGACTGCCTTTCACATTGATTTGGAGCCCTGGAGCACTATAGCCATGGTAGCAAGGCGTGCGGGAACTCAAGTTCAAGTTCTGATCATTGGGATCAGTGATTCCCCTCTGGCTACAGCTGATTTAAAGGCATCCTCCACAGGCAGGTGTCAGCAGAGTTTCTTCTGGTTTTGCTTTCTGCTCTAACAAGGGCAGTACTGAATTCAATCTTTCACAATTGCTGGCTCTCCCCCTCCCCAGCGCATAGAAGTGCTCTCTGCCCCATGCTGCTGCCGCCAGGGAGTCGGGAAGGGATTGTGGTGGTGAGACTGTTTTTCCTACCTATTTAGTGTCTTTTAGCAATATGAAATTAAAACCAAGTACTGTGAGTGCTTGCCTGATTTGGGGGTCTTACTAAAGTGCTGTGTGTGTCTGTGTGTGTGTAGATAATTAAATTGGTGTCCTTTTGGCAGGGAATGGGGGCAATCATTAGAGTCTTGTATTCTGCCATATGCTCTACTTCTCTCCCAGCCATTAATTTTATATCCAGCTAAACTAAGTTTCATAAATAAGGAGAATAAAGTCTTTTTCAGACAAGTACATGCTGAGCTAATTTGTCACTACCAGACCAGTCCTACAAGAAATGTTGAAAGGAGTTCTAAAGCTTAAAATGCAAGCACAACATGCACTAGAATAGAACCTCTTGACATCCTGAAACTCACAGGGCCTGTAACACGATAACATAATGAAGAAAGCAAAATATCTAGCTAACAGTCAACATCATGGCTGGAACACTACCTCACACCTCATTATTAACATTGAATGTAAACGCTGTGAATGTTCTACTTAAAAGATACAGATTGGCAGAATGGATAAACAAAAAAAAAATCACAAACATCTATTTGCTGTCTTCAAAAGACTCACGTAACGCACAAGGATTCCCATAGACTCAGGGTAAAGAGGTGGAAAAAGATATTGAACACAAATAGAAACCAAAAGGGAACATGAGTAGCTGTACTTACAGCAGGTAAAACTTAATTTAAAGCAAGAACAGTAAAAAAAGGCAAAGAAGGTCATTATTAAGTGATAAAAGAATAAATTCATCAAGAAGATATCACAATTCTAAATATATATGCACCCAACTCCAGAGTTCCCAGATTCATAAAATAGCTACTACCAGTCCTAAGGAAAGAGATAGATAGCAGCACAATATTTGTGTGGTGTTTCAGCACTGCACTGACACCAATAAACTGATAATCAAGACAGAAAGTCAACAAAGAATCACTGGACTTAAACTTCACTCTAGAACAAATGGATTAACAGATGTTTACATAAAATTCTATCCAAGAAATATGGAATATACATTCTTCTCATCAACACATGGAACAGTCTCCAAATTAGACCATGTGAGAGGCCGCAAAACAAGTCCCAATAAATTTTTTAAAAATCAATATTATATCAAGTATCATCTTACATCACAGAGGAATAAAACTGGAAATAAACTCCAAAAGGAATCCTCCAAAGTCTAAAAGTACATAGAATTTAAACAATTTGGTCGTGAATAATTTTTGTGTTAACAATAAAATCAAGATTAAAATTTTAAAATTATTCAAAATGAGTGATAATAGTGACACAAGTTGTCCAACCCTCTGGGATACAGCAAAAGCAGTGCTAAGAGAAAAGGCTGTAGCACTAAATACTTGCATTTGCAAAAAGCCTGAAAGATCACAAGTTGACAACCTAACATCACACCTCAAGGGAGTAGAGAAAGAAAAGCAAACGAAACCCAAATATAGCAGAAGTAAAGAAATAGCAAAGATCAGAGCAAAACTAAATGAATTGAAACCAAAAATACAAAGATCAATAAAACAAAACAAATGTTTCTTTGAAAAGAAACAAAAACTTGATAGACCATTAGCTATATTAACCAGGAAAAGAAGAGAATGGGTTCAAATAAGCTCAATTAGAAATGGAAATGGAGATGTTACAATCAAGACACTATAGAAATACAAAAGATTATTAGAGACACTATGCACGCCTTGGTGTGCCCAAAATAGAAAAATCTAGAGGAAATGGATAAATTTCTGGAAACATTAAACCCTCCTAGTTTGAATCAGAATGAAATAGAAATCCTAAATAGACCAATAACAAGAAGTGAAATTTAATCAGTAATTTAAAAAGTTACCACCACCACCACCAACAAAAGCCCAGAGCCTGATGGATTCACAGAAGAATTCTATCAGACCTTCAGAGAATTGGTACCAATCCTACTGAAACTATTCCAAAAAAAACTGAGAAAGAGGGCATCCTCCCTAACTTGTTCGAGGGAGCCAGTATTGCCCTGATACCAAAGCCAGGAAAGGATATAACAACAAAAGAAAACTACAGACCAATCTCCCTGAACATTGATGCAAAAATCCTAGACAAAATACGAGCAAGCTTAAGGTAACAGCACATCATAAGCAGGTGCTAAGCTATCAGGACCCAAATACATAACAATAATACAATGGACTTTGGGGACGTGGGGAAAGGTGGGAGGGGGGTGAGGGATAAAAGAGTACCCATTGGGTACAGTGTACACATTAGGTACAGTGTACACTGCTCAGGTGATGGGTGATGGGAGCACCAAAATCTTAGAAATCACCACTAAAGAACTTATTCATGTAACCAAACCTCACCTGTTCCCCTAAAACGTATTGAAATAAAAAGTAAGTAAATTTAAAACAAACAAACAAAAAGAAACTGGGATTTTGAGTGCACATAAAAGTGATTCCAAAAGTGTGTTCCACAGATTACTAGACCCAAGAGATATATCCTGTGAAATTTAAATGTGTTTCATGGACGTGATCATGAGATATACAAGAGTGAAACACTTTTATAAAAGCGTGTTGAAGCACTGTGTTTCATAGCTTATATTTGAAGTCCATAGTACATATTAATATACATGACTTTTTAAAAGCCCTACAGTAAAGAAACCCATTTAACTTTGTTAACCCAAGTTCCCCACATTCACTTAGTCATCCAACATTTTTAGCCATGTAACACTTATTTTCTCTAAGAAAATTTTTGTAAGTGCCAGATTAGGATCATAATTCTGACGGAATAAGTATAGAGAGAATGCATTCTTGTGATGGAACTGGCACACCTAGAGGCTGACATGCAGTATGAATCTGCAGAGGATGTGTTTATTGGCAGGCAGAGAATGCAGTTGGGTCCAATGTTCTGTGGATTTGGTTTGGCAATGCAATCTTGCTTAGTGTCTCAGAATAATTATGTTGCCTCTTTCTCCCAGATAACACTCTTGCATATACATTCTAAATGAACTTGGCATTCTGGCTATTGGTTGAGCTAAGGTATTCCCTTTTCAGTATACTTGGTCATGCTAGTAATCCACAAACATGGCGACAAATCAGTGTCACCTGAGATATCTTGTTCAAAATATAGATTCTCCAGTTCTACTACTGAGATTCTCTATTAGGAGGCCTGAGGCAGGCCCTAGGCATATTTGTGTATGTATGTCCATTAATGAAGGTCCAGGAGAGTTTATGAAGCCACTCTACAGACCAGAAACTGGGAGTCACTGAGCACATCCCTATTTATCCTCCACTCTGACTTCCTTAATTTTGTTCTAAGGTTTCAGGCCAAATTCCTCTGCTCATATAAAACTAATTTTACTAATTTTTTACCAGTAAAATTTTATGAGCCATGGCAATCAAGTACTTTAGTAAGATCCCAATATGCAGTTCATGATGCATTTTCTTTATTATTTCAGAAATGAGTGTTGCACAGCCATAAAGTTTGTTGAATATAATTTGTTTGGAGTAATCCTGTGTTATTTATATCTAATGATTTCTCTGTCTTTTCAAAGCTTGTTGATTTATTTATTTTTTTCATTATAATGCAATGGAGCAGTTCAGGCTAACTTTGGATTTATCAGACGGTGATTTTTTTGGATATTATTTTATTTCGGACAAGGCTTTATTTTCACTATTCTATTTTGCTGTTTTTAAACAATCCAAAACATTTTAGTATGAATATGAGCTGATTCCCACAATATTGCTTCACTCTTTTATACCTCATTATTACATGTTTAATTCTTCCCTATTTGCAGCTTTATCAACAGTTCTATTGATTAGAATCAAATTATTCAAAACATTATTTTAGCTAAATTTAAAGAATGAGTTTAATATCTCAGGCAATTTCAAAGATATGTCTCGGGTAATAAAATCATTCTACAATGTAAGGTATTATTAACTTTTCAATGTACTTTCTCATAAGAACTTTTCAGATTCTATAACAATAACATGATGATATAGGACAGAGACTATCTCCATGGAAAAAGTATGACTACTATGGGTCAGACAGACTAACTTAATTGGAGACCACACATAACCAGAACAAGAACATGGGGATCCTTATGTCCAGCTCAGAGTTCTCTCTGAAAATACTGGCATGAATTTGTGTCCCTAGGTTGACTTGGTGAAGGAAGGGTTCTCCAACTCATTTGCAGGAAAGAAATCTGTTAAAGCATTTCTTTTATATGGGAAGACACTGTTTCTCATTATCATAACATGGGGCACTTATTAGCCCCCTATTATAATAGCATAGGGAAACTAAGAAAGAAAACAAGCAAGATGGAATTCAGTAGCTAAGAGAGGAAGTTTTTGGAGAAAGGTGATTGTATCAATTATAAAATCACCCTGGGAGATAATAAAAATCAACTCCATTATAAATTCAACTCATTAAAATAAAGCCTTATATGTACCATAGAGTCCCATTAATTTAATTTGTAACAGTTCTCCTCACATAAAAGTGCTATACTTTGTAAAATTTCAGTGGGATAAGGCCAACGTATGAGAATATCTCTAGGCTTCCTCCATGAGCATTGGTGTTAGAGAAGAAAGGCATTGGTTAGTAAATATTCTGTTGTTTGCTTTTGGAAATACTCAAGTGTCACAGGCTTGGTTCTCAGAAGACAGTGAGACAAAGTTTGTTTGTCCTATGACAGGCAAATATGGCTAGGCTTTTATACCCCCACTTTGTTCAGTTACTACATCTGGGCTACTCTGGGGACTCTATGACCTTGGTGAGGTAGCACTCTGCATCTGAAGCAGACCCTGAAAGAGCTAGGAGCTGGAGACTGCCAACGGCATTTCCTTCAGTTAAGCAGCCCTTCTTTCTTTAAAGGTGGGTCTGGGAGACACATCTTTTTGTCTGCTACATGCCATCTCTTGTGTAGTTTAGCTCCACATCTTCATATACATCCAGGGACCTGTTTCGTTAGGAGACTAGTGAACTTCTCTTTCTGATGGGAAACATACGAGAGAGTCTCAGGTCTACAGTTAATAGCCACTGTTTTATTTCTTCACAACCTAGTCTAGACTCTCTTCACCCTCAGCTAGAACTTCTTCTGGCTTCGATGGTTTCTTGATATTTTGACCTACAGACTCACAAGTGAGGGATCTGAAACTCTGTCTCAATAGGCAGGCCCATCTGAGCTCCCATATAAGACCGAGAGTGCTGTGCCCTCCATTTACCATCACAATTGAGCCAAACAGTACCAGAAGTTACCCAAGTAGATCACCTGGATTTTATCCATTTTTCGCCCGACTTTTGTGGTGTATTAGCAGCCCCCAGCTCCTCCTGATAATCCAAGCCATTTTCTGTTTGTAAAATAGTGATTCCGCCTTCTGCCTCTAGTTTCAGAAACAAGGGGTTCTGAATGTTTTGAAACAAGACGTGCACAATGTCTCAGTGTGTTATTGAGAATATAAATGTGTGTTATTGGGCTTATTCTTTTTCCTATTCTTTGTTTTTTGAACTCCATGTACTCTTCCTATTGAGGACACAGTGCTATATTGATATGTTTGAATTAACACCTATACTGCATCCTGGTAGAAGGCACCATTTTTTTCATGCATTCCCTTCAAGCTATGTAGGTATTTCAGCTATGCATTCAGCTCACCATCTAATGCTTTATCAGATCATCAGATCAGCAAATTTAGATGGTGCAGGTACGTAATATGACCAGGGGACCCCATGGTTACGGTCTCACTCTTACCCTTCCTCTGTTATAAAGAGGATCCCCTGGACTGTTGTGATATTAAATCAAATTTCGTGCTGGTAGATAAAAAAATTATATAATCGTTTGAAAAATGGTAGTGGCTGAAGCTATTTGGAAAAGAAAAACAAAAATGTACCCAGAACTGGCACCTATATCCATGAGGAAAAATTGCTGTCCTTTCCAGAATCAAGAGAATCTGGCATAGTTAGCTTGCTGCCAAGTAGGTGGTTGCTTTCAAGAAATAGTGCTGTATGAACCATGATCAGGTGTTATGTTTCTGTAAGGACCTAATATTATGCCATAGATTGTTGTTCAAAATGTGTTTGTCTTCTAAAGATGCGATGTATTTACATTAGAAGAACAGAGGTATTATGATTCTCTCACTGTGCCTTGCCACAAACTTCAAACTACATCTTTTCTTAGCAGTGATACATCCTACACCACATGGTCTGCTGTACTGTATGTCCCATTCCACAAGTATGCATGCTATTTCAGACAGTCTCCAAAGCCAGTTTGTGCTCTAGTCCCCAGTCAAAGCTGAAAAATTTTGTCAATAAACACATGAGCTAGAGCAGTATTACCAAGTGTGAACTCTACTGCCTCCAGGACCAAAGACTCTCCATAAATCCCTTAATTTTCATAGGATTTATTTCCCAGGCCCTGGAGCTCACGTGTTTTACAAAGGCCTTTGGCATGCTAGCAACTTCATGCTATCTAGCTTGATCAACGTAAAGTCATCAATGTGATGTTGTATGGGATGTCCAGATGACCCAGATTGGTTTGAACCATATTACAGGTAGAATAGCCCTAGCAGAGAAAATAAAAAATACACATTATTTTCTGTTGTAAAATAATACACATTGCCTTTGATTTCCCTTTCCCGATTGACATAGAAAAGAATTTATTCCCCAAATAATGTCTTTACACCATGTATATTAGGCTGTGTTAATCTGCTGTTGCAAAGTTACTACATCTAACATGGCGATGACAATAACTAGAACCACTGTTTGATTGAAGGTGTCATCCTATACCATCACTTTCCGGGATATGTCCGGTTTCTGAAAAAGCAAGACTTGAAATAAATGAAAATATAATTAGAGATTTACACATCTAATTTCAGATTCTTATGTGACTCCAACTTCCTCTCACCAGTGCATTATTTATGGTCTTGGTAAATAAATGTACTTAGTTCTTCCCAATAACGTAATCACCTGGTGGGTCTTCCAACCATACATAACACATGCATTTCAACATGTTCACCTATCTGAAACTTTTATTCCCTTTTTATCAGAGTATGTCAGAACAATTCCAGCATTTTTGTTTCACTTATCATGAGCCATCTTTTTTCCATGTTTTGAAGACTTTTACTACATCACTATTTAAAGTATGTTTATTGTAATTAGCAGGTAGGTTTTCTTTAGAAAGTCAATTTGAAAATTATTTTAATCGGTTGGTTAGGTGTAGTCATATTTATTTATATGACTGATATATTTGATGTCAACT
Organism: Theropithecus gelada; assembly: GCF_003255815.1. Classification (NCBI taxonomy): domain Eukaryota; kingdom Metazoa; phylum Chordata; class Mammalia; order Primates; family Cercopithecidae; genus Theropithecus; species Theropithecus gelada. The sequence goes on along the minus strand of NW_020257641.1, from coordinate 121,606 downwards.
CTATTTTATTTATTTGTTATTGATGTATAATGGATATATATATTTGGGGGGTATTTGGTAAGATTTTAATACAGGCATACAATATATAATGATGAAACCTGGGCAACTGGGACAGTCTTCACTCCAAACATTTACCCCTTCTTTATAGTGAAATCATTACAATTTATTTTCTCTAATAATTTTGATCTACACAACAAATTATTGTTAACTATAGTCGCTCTGCTTTACTATCAAACATTAGATCTTATTCCTTCTATCTAATTGCATTTTTGTACCCATCAACTCATTTCTTTTCTTCACCCCACCTCATACTTCTCAACCTCTGGTGACCACCAATCAACTGTCAACTTTCATGAGATTCACTTTTTTTCATCTCTCACATGTGGATAGAACCCATGATATTTGTCTTTCTGCACTGAACATTTCACTTAACATAACAGCTTCCAGTTTCATCCTTGTAGTTGCAAATGACAGGATGCCATTGCATTTTATGGCTGAATAATAATACATTATGTATATGTCATCACACTTTATTCATCCATTTATCTTTTGATGGACACAGGCTGCTTCTACATCTTTGCTATTGTGAGCAGTGCTGTAATAAATATGGGAGTGCAGATATCTTTTCATATACTAATTTATTTTCTTTTTGATATATGCCCAGCAGTGGGATTGCTGAATTATATGGTCTTTTTATTTTCAGTTTTTGAGGACATTTTATACTGTTTTCCATAGTGTGTGTACTAATTTACATTCCCACTAACAGTGTATGAGTATTTCTCTTTTTTCACATCCTCACCAGCATCCATTATTTTTTGTATTTTTTATAAAAGCCATTTTAACTGAGTTGAGATAATATCTCAGTTGTGTTTTTTATTTTCATTTCCCTCATGGTTAATGATGTTGAGAGTTTTTTTCATATACCTATTGGTCATCTGCATCTCTCCTTTTGATAAATGTTTATTCAGATCTTTTGCTCATCAGATTACAATTGATCATTGAACAACATGAGGGTTAGAAGCAATGACCCCTGTGTAGTCAAAAATCTGTGTATAAATTTTGGCTTCCCAGAAACATAACTACTGATAGCCTACTGTTGACCAGAAGCTTTAGTGGTAATATAAACAGTTAACATATTTTGTCTGTTATATGTATTATATACTATATTCTTTCAATAAGGTGAGCTAGAGAAAATAATATGTTATCAAGAAAATCATAAGAAAAAGAAAATACATTTATAGTAATACACTGTATTTATTGATACTGTAAGTTTATGTTGTCTGTTTAAAATATGAATGCTTTGAAATGACAAGCAACCACAGCCGCAAATCTAAATCTATGGTACATATCACACAATTCAACTTTTTCTTTTAAAATCATGACTTTTCTCTGCTTCTTGGGAGCACTTCCAGGATCACTAGTGGCACTTTATATAGGTCCCATGGTGTTATGCAAGGTTTGAGGTATTGCACTAAACACAATGAAAAATAAACAAGAACCATGGGAGATTACTTTTTACTGTGATACACAATTTCCTGGAGAGACAAATTACTCATGCAGAGATTACTCGTGTCTCACTGAATCAAATAGACTAGTATCTATGCATATTTTTTGCGTTCATGAAATACCTTTAAAAATATTTTTGGTATTTCTATGCTATATGGTTAAGTATGAATTTCTCTCAAATTGTCACAAATCTCCACAGTATTTTTCAATATATTTATTTTTTTAAATTCCAGTATAAGGGGATCCATGCAGTTCAAACCTGTGTTTTTCAAGGGTCAACTGTATTTGTTATTTTTGCCCTTGAGTTGCTTGAGTGGCTTATATATTCTGGTTATTAATACTTCATCAGATGAAAAGTTTGTAAATATTTTTCTCCCATTTTGTAGCGTTTCTCTTCACTTTCTTAATTGTTTCATTTGCTGTGCAGAAACTTTTAGTTTGATGTAATCCTGTTTGTCTGTTTTGGCTTCGGTTACCTGTACTTTTGAGGTTTTGCTCAAAAATATTTTGCCAAGATCAATGTCCTGAAACATTTTCTCATTTTTTTTCCTAGTGGTTTCATAGTTTTACTCCGTCTCAAAAAAAAAAAAAAAAAAAAAAAAAAGACTTTAATCCATTTGGATTCAGCATTTGTTTAAAGGGAGAAAATGGGTCTTGCAGATTCTTCTGCTTATGGTTAATCAGTTTTCTCAGCAACATTTTTTGACGAGACTGCTGTTTCCCCAAATGTATGTTCTTAGTGTGTGATATGGTTTAGATGTGTGTCCCTCCAAATATCATGTTGAAATGTGATCTCCAATATTGGAGGTGGAGCCTAGTGGGAGGTGTTGGATCATGGAGGTGGATCCATAAGGAGTGGTTTAGTGGCATCCTCTTGTTAATGAGTGAGTCATCACTAATCACAAGATCTAGTTGTTTAAAGGAGTCTAGAACCTCTCCCTTCTCTTTCTCTTGTTGCTTTTCTCAGCATGTGATACTCTGGCTTCATTTCACTTTCTGCCATAATTGCAAGCTTCCTGAGGCATCAGCAAGAACAGATACCAGCACCATACTTCTCATACAGCCTGTGGAAGTGTGAACCAAAATAAACCTTTTTTCTTTATAAATTAACCAGCCTCAGGTATTCCTTTATAGCAATGCAAGAATGAACTAACATAGCACTTTTGTTGAAAATAAGGTAGCTGTAGATATGTGGACATATATCTATGTTCCCGATTCTGTTCCATTGGTCTGCGTGTCTGTTTTTATGCCAGTACCATGCTCTTTTGTTTACTATAGTGTTATAATGTATTTTGAAGTCAGATAGTATGATGTTTTCAGCTTTGTTCCTTTTGCTCAGGAGCGCTTTGTCTATTCAGGATTTTTTGTTGTTCCATAAAAATTTTAGAAATTATTTTTTCTATTTCTGTGAGGTACATCATTTGTATTTTGATAGGAATTCCATTGAATTTGGAGATCATTTTGGTAGTATTATCTGAATCTATGAACATGGACTATCTTTTCATTTTTTTGGGTCCTCTTCAATTTTTTAAACCAACTTTTTATAGTTTTCTCTCTGTAGATCTTTCACATCTTTGGCTAAATTTATTCTTAGATATATTATATTTCTTGTAGCTATTTTAAATGAGATTGCTTTCTTAATTTCCTTTTCAGATTGTTTGCTATTGGAGTACAAAAATGCTACTGATTCTTGTATGTTGATTTTGTGTTCTACAGCTTTATTAGATTTATTTTGGGTCAAACAATTTTTGGGTGCATTTTTTTTTTTTTTTTTGACCGAGTCTCGCTCTGTTGCCTAGGCTGCAGTGCAGTGGCACGGTCTCAGCTGACTGCAAGCTCCGCCTCCCAGGTTCACACCATTCTGCCTCAGCCTCCTCCTGAGTAGCTGGGACTACAGGTGCCCGCCACCATGCCCGGCTATTTTTTTTGGTACTTTTAGTAGAGATGGTGTTTCATCCTGTTAGCCAGGATGGTCTCGATCTCTTGACCTCGTTATCCACCTGCGTTGGCCTCCCAAAGTGTTGGGATTACAGGTGTGAGCCACCGCACCTGGCATGGGTGTACTCTTCAGATTTTTCTTATTGTAAAATTATCTTGTCTGCAAACAAGGATAATTTAATTTTTTCCTTTTCCAGTTTGGAAATCCTTTATTTCTGTCTCTTGCCTAATTGCTTTGGCTAGGACTCCCAGTGTATTGAATAAAAATGATGAAAGTGGGCATCTTTATCTTGTTCCAAATCTTAGAGAAACAGCTTTCATTTTTTTTCCTGTTCAGTGTGATGTAAGCTGTAAGTTTATCCTATATAGCCTTTATTATATTGAGTTATGTTTCTTTCATACTCAGTTCATTGAAACTTTTTATCATAAAAATGTTGAATTTTGTTGAATGATTTTTCAGCATCTATTGAAATGATTACATGGTTCTTGTCCTTGATTCTGTTAATGTGATGTATCATGTTTATGGATTTACACATGTTGAATTATCCTTGACTCTCTACTTGATCATGGTGATTGATCTTTTTAATATGTTTTTGTGATTGACTTGCTATTATTTTGTTGAAGATTTTTACATCTATGTCCATCAGGAATATTGGCCTGTAGTTTTCTTTTTCTTTTCTTTTTCTTTTTCTTTTTTTTGATGGAGCCTCACTCTGTTGCCCAGGCTGGAGTGTAGTGGTGCAATCTCGTCTCACTGCAACCTCCACCTCCTGGGTTCAAGCGATTCTCCTGCTTCAGCCTCCTGAGTAGCTGGGACTACAGGTGCCTGCCACCACGCCCAGCTAATTTTTGTATTTTTCTAGTAGGGACGAGGTTTCACCATGTTGGCCAGGCTGGTCTCAAACTGCTGACCTCAGGTGATCCTCCCACCTTGGCCTCCCAAAGTGTTGGGATTACAGGTGTGAGCTACCATGCCTGGCCTTTTTTTTTTTTTCTTAAGTTCTATTTTGATATCAGAATAAGGTTGGTCTTGTACAATACATGTTGAAATACTGTCCCCTCTTCATTTTTTTTGGAATAGTTTGAATAAAATTTGTATTAATTCTTATTGAAATGTTTGTTGGATTTGTTTCTGAAGCCATTAGGTCCTGGGCTTTTCTTTTTGGACAGACTGTTTATTACAGTTTTGGTCTTGTTACTTACTTATGTTTTTTATTTATTCCTGGTTCAGTCTTGGTAGGTTGTATGTGTCCAGGAATTTATTCAACCTAGAGGTTTTCCAATTTGTTGACATAGAGTTGTTTTTAATAGTCTCTAGTAGTCTTATATTTCTGTGGTATCTGTTGTTACATATTCTTTTTAATTTCTGATTTTATTCATTTTGGTCTTCCCTCTCTTTTTCTTAGTTTAGAAAGGATTGTCAATTATTTTTACCTTTTCAAAAACAGAACTTTTAATTTTGTTGATTTTTGTCATATCTTTTAGTCTCAGTTTTATTTATTCCAGCTCTGATCTTTATTGCTTATTTCCTTCCACTTATTTTGGATTTGGTTTCTTCTTGCTTTTCTTCTTCCTTGAGGTGCGTGGTTAGGTTATGTGCACCGTTAGGTTTTTTTTTTTTTTTTTAATTTGAAATCTTTCTACTTGTCTTCTTTATGCACTTACTACTATAAAATTACATTTTAGTACTGCATTGGCTGTATTCCATGCGTTTTGGAGTGTTGCTTCTGTTTGTATTTGTTTCAAAACGTTTTAAAATTTCCAACTCAATTTTTTGTTTCATCCATTGATCATTCAGAAGCATGTTGCTTAATTTCCTTGTATTTGTCTAGTGTCCTAAGTTCCTCTTGTTGTTGAGTTTTAATTTGCCATTGTGGTCAGAAAAAAAATACTTTAATTATTTCAACTTCTTAAAAATGTGTTCAGACGTTTTTGTGTCTTAACAAATACAGTATTCTGGTAAATGTTTTATGTGCTCATGAGAAGAGTGTGTATTCTGAGGCAGTTAGATGAAATGTTCTGTAAAATCAGCTAGATTCATTTGATCTAGAGTATCATTTAACTCCTATGTTTATTTGTTTTTATATCTCTGGATGATTTGTTTATTACTGTAAGGGGGTGTTGAAGTCCCCAACTATTATTATAATGCAGTCTATCTCAGTCTTTAGATCTATGAATGTTTCCTCTAATTTTGGGTGCTTTGTTTTTGGGTGCACATATATTTACAGTTGTTATATCCTCCAGAACTGACCCCTTTATCATTATATAGTGACTTTTTTGTCTTTCTTTATAGTACTTGACTTGAAGTCTATTTTATTTGGCATAAGCACTGCTATTCCTTCTCTTTTGGGGTCTCTATTTTTACAGAATACCTTTTTTCATCTCTTCACTTTCAGTTTCTGTCTTTATAAGAAAAGTGAGTTACTTGTAGGCAGTGTATAATAGTTGGGCCTTGTTTTCTTTTCTTAATTTATTCAGTAACTCTATATCTTTCAAGTAGTGAATTTTGGCCATTTACATTTAATGTTATTAGCAGGTAGGGCTTACTATTGCTGTTTTTTTATTTTTATTTTTTGAGTTGTTTTGTAACTCTTCTCTTGTTTCTTCTTCTCCTTCTTCTCCTTCTGCTTCTGCTTCTGCTTCTGCTTCTTCTCTTTTGTTTTTCCTTACTGTCTTCATTTGTGGTTATGTGATTTTTTTTTCTGGTATTATGTTTTAATTCATTGCTTTTTGTGTTTAGCGTATCTGTTACAGGTTGTTGTTTTGTGGCTGCTACGAGGCTTACAGAAACATTTTACAGAAATTATAAGTTACTTTAAATATATGATAATTTTGATCACACAAAAAAGAAACAAACAAAGGAAAAACTAAAATTCTCTACACTTTAACCTCATCCTCTCAACATTTTGACTTTCTGTTGTCTCAATTTACAGCTTTTTATATTCCCTGTCTTAAGAGGTTGCTATAGTTATTATTCTTTTCTATAGATTTGCCTTTTAGTCTCCATACTAAAGATATCAGTGGATTACGTGCCACAATTAGTATTAGAGTATTCCAAATTTATCTGTGAATCTACTTTTTTGAGTTAGTTTTATATCTTTGAATGTTGTCTTTTTTCACACTGGTGTTCTTTTCTTTCAGATTGAAGAACTCCCTTTAGAATTTCTTATGAAATAGCTCCAGTGATGATGAATTTCCTCAGATTTCTTTGTCAGTTATTTTATTTTATAATTAATATATTAATTACAATGAATTTACTATATTTATTTTTCTATTCAATGGACTTTTGTATGTAACTATTTAAGTTGAAAGCTTCTATTTTTGCTTAACAAATACTTTTTTTATAATGCTCTCAATTTTTATAATTTTACTTTCTATTTTATTACCTAGCATGTCAGTGTTAAATAGTATCCTTTGCTTCCACCTATTTCCTTTATAACAATAAATTGACTTATTCTACTTTTTCTTTCTTCTTACTTCTTCTGTATTTTACAACCATTCTTTTTACTATTTCAAAATACAGCCTTTACATACTATTCTTTCTTCCCATGTCTTCATCTTTGTTTCAGACTTAGATCTAAAATTAAGTATATTAAATTCTCAACATCTGTTTGTTTCCTGAAATTTCCCATTATCTTTTGAAAAACTAAAATTTATCCTCTTATACGTTCCTCAGAAATGTGATATTTTTCAAAATCGAAAGTATTTAATATAATTTTTATATTTAAAAAATGGCTTGGCTAGATATAAAATCTTTTGTCTTATGCTTTCTCTTTGGAGTTTTTTGAAAATTGCTTTTAATTATTGCTCTTTTGAAGTGAAGTAATAGCCTTCTTCTATTACTATTATAAGTAATTAGATCATTTTTTCTGGTTGTCCTGTTAACTTTTTAATTTGACTTGAATATCTAAGAGTTAATTTTTTCAGGTCAAAATTGACAGGTAAATGGTAGGACATTTTGATATAATAATTTACATTTGTTCTTATTTCTGGAAAGTCTCCCTGAATTATGTTTTAATTTTTTTCTTTGCTCCTGGTACACTTTTAAGAAGAGTAAATATATGTATGTGTAATCTTTTCTGTTTGCTTTCAATTTTAACAACTTTTTTGTGATCCTCTATATTTGTTTACTCTCTTCTTTCTCATTGTCTTGTGTGTTTCTGTTTTACTTCAATTCACCTTATTAAATCATTATTCACATCTATTTTTACTAGTCTTTCTTCTTATGATTTTGTCTTTTTTTCCTAATTTCTCTTTAGAGTTTCAACAATCTCATGAAATTTACTTCTTTTTGTATGTAACTTTTTTTTTTTGGTTTAAGATTTTCTGATGCTAGTTTTCTTTTTCTTTATTTTGTAAAATATATTCCCAAATATTTGAGGAATATATTTTGGGATATATTTGAGGAATATTTGGGAATATATTAATATAATTAATATTTAGTTCAGTTTTGAGTTCCATGCTATAATTTTTTTCTGCTTCATAGTTGTATTTTTAGGAAATAATATCCACCAAATATGTTATAGCTTAATTTTTTTACAGTTTACTTGCATTGAGTTTGTTTAGGTATTTTTTATTCCTAGGGATTTTATTAATAGGGTTTTAAATCAAATATGTCCTCCTCTATCATTTTAGGTGGGATACTATTTGTTAAATTTGAAATATTTAATTTAATAGATAACATAAATTTGGTTATGGTAGAGAGTAGACGGGATTGTTCATCTTACTTGTTTTACTTTCTTCGCTATACAACTTCAGTTTTGTAGTCTTTTTCTTTCTTTCTACTTTCTCTTCACTTCTATGTCTTTAAGGGGTACCACCCCTATCTAGTTACACAATTCTTCCCCAGAAGCAATGCTTTGTAAAAGACTGCAGTGTCCTTTCATTCTAGTTTCCAAGTCTCTTTTCAGCAGCTAGAGCTTTGAAGTATCAAAATCTGACTTTCACTTAGTATGCTGATATTTAGTATTGGTTATTCTGTTTCTGTGGGTGCCTAGACCTTTGTTTTGTATCTATCATTCTAATGACTTCTAGCTGAAATGTATCTTACATATATTTGCTTCCCAAGCATTTAGCAAATTGTCTAGTACAAAGTCAATGGAAAAAAAAAAAAAGTGCTTGCAGAGTAAGTCAATGAATGAAAACATTTTATTCTGAAATGAGTAGGATCAGGAAATTGTCTCAGATGTCTAAAAAGAAGGTTATTGTATTTTATTATAAAAAGCAATATAAAAAGACAATGGTTTGTATTTCACACATCATTTTTAGTCAACAGATACTCAAACTTTATATGGCAGCTTCTAAAAAATCACATTTGAATTTTAAATCTTAACTTAAGTGATTAAATTAAAACTATATTCTGTTTTCCACTTTCTTCAATAACATTTTTAGATCTTGAACCTGATAAAATATGAAATTCACAAATTAAAACTATATCCTGTTTCCAAACACTTTCTTCAATAACACTTTTTATCTCAAATCTGATAAAATATCAAATTCACATTTTTAATAATCAGTAAACAAACTAACATTTGAATTCAAAATAACTTCAGAAATGGTTATCAATTGTATGCTCACGAGTGCTGTATTTTTTAGATAAGATTCAGAATCTCATAATTGCTCCTTCAATTAAACAAACCACACTGTTTCCAAAATTCATGGTTATATTTTATTTAGCATTGATATAGCAGAGGGCAAAAATAATGTCAGTGGTGTCACATTCCATATGAGGGAAGCATTTGACTGGACTATTTTTCACAAAGGAAATAGACTGATTAGGAAAATGGATATATGTAAAACATGTAAACATCTTGAATGTCAAAGATATAAAAGATATATTTGACATGTTTTTTTTTGGTTCACAATTATAGATGCACAGTGATCTTGTTAGAGATTATTTTATAGATTATATTATCTTCAGAATAACACAGATAAATTATCCCACAGGGATGAAAGCTAGGTATAGAATACATTAAATGGAAGTAGAGGGTTCAGCCACTTCACTTACTCCTCTTGAGTAAATTTGAAGGTTTATTAAAAAATAATGAATAAAATGCCTGACTCCATTAGAAACTTGGATTGAGCAGACACATTAATTAACAGTATCATGCTTTTAGTCACAATTTCTCTCTAAATTAAGATTAGAATTATTCTCTAAAAAAGAAGGATCTCAAATCAGTAACTTACTTTACATTTTGAGGAGCTAGAGAAAGAAGAGCAAAGTAAACCTAAGTCTAGCAGAATGAAGGGCAGGGTAGTGATAAATAAAATACAGAATAGAAAAACAATAGAGAAAATCAATAAAATCTTAGCATCATTCTTTTAAAAGATCCACAAAATTGATAAACCTTTAGCTAGACTGACTAATAAAAAAACAGAGAGAGCGCGAAAGAGTTGTTGCAAATAACTAAAATCAGAGAAGAGAGTGAATGCATTCCTAATGACCTTGTAGAAATAAAAAGGATTATAAGATAATACTAAAACAATTGGACACCAATGAGTTAGATAACTTATATGAAACAAACAGATTCCTAAAAACACACCAATTGTCTAACCAGACTCAAGAAGAAATAGAAAGGAAGATGTAAGAAATAGAAAGTTTCAATGGGTCTATAACAAGCAAAGAAATTAAATCAATAATTTAAAAAATCGCTAGAAAGAGATTTCAAAACAAGGGTCACTAATGAAGTCTACCACATAATGAAATAAGAATTTACATCAATCCTTCTCAAATTCTTTTAAAAAATAAAAGGAGGAAACTCTTTCTTTCTTTTTTTTTTTTAGAGGAGGATACACTTTCTAACTCATTCAATGAGGTCAGAATTATACTAATACCACAACCACAAAAAGAAATGGCAAGAAAATTACAAATCAATATCTTTTATGAACACAGACACAAAACTCACCAACAAAATGCTAGCAAACCAAATCAAACATTTAATAAAAGTATTATACATGATTATCTTATGGGATTTAGCTCATGAAGGAATGCAAGCTAGCCCAACATAAGAAAGCTAGTTAATATAATACATCACGTTAATAACAGTAAATGCAATAACACTAATAACAATAAAGAAGGAAAGAGTACTCAGTTATCTCAATTGATGCGGAAAAGGCATTTGACAAAATTCAATACCCTTTCATAATAACAATTAAAAATAGAAGGGCACTCCCTCAATATGATAAAGAGCACATCTGAAAAACCTAAAGCTAACATCACATTCAATAGTGAAAGACTGAATATTTTTTATTTAAGATCAGGAACAGAAACTAAGAGGCCTGTTTTTACCGCTGCTATTCAGCATTGTACTGAATTTTTTGTCAGAAAAGTTAGATGAGAAAAATAAATAAACAGCATCTATGTTGAAAAGAAAGAAGTAAACCTATCAACATTAACAGATGACATGAAAATTTATAAAGAAATTCCCCTTACAATAGCATCTAAAACAATAAACCAAGAAGGTGAAAATCTTGTTTCTTGAAAACTAAGAAACATTGCTGACAGAAGTTGAAGACCTAAACAGATGGAATGGCATACCATGTTTATGGATAGGAAATTTAAATATTGTTAAAATGTCAATACTCTTCAAAGAAAGATACAGATTCAATGCAATCTCTACCAAAATTTCAATGGTATTTTTTCCAGAATTAGAAAAGCTGATCTTCAAATTCATATGGAATTGCAAATGCCCCTGAATTGCCAAAACAGTCTTGAAAAACTAGAATAAAGCTGAAAGACTCAAAGTTCCTGATTCAAAACTTACTATAAAGCTACAGTAATTCAAGCAATGTGGCACTTTCATAAGAATAGATATGTGACCAATTGAATAGAATTGAGATGACAAAACTAAACCAATAAATCTATGGTCAGTTGATTCTTGACATAGGTGCCAAGTCCATTAAATGGAGAAAAAAATATTCACTTCAACAGTTAGTTCTGGGACAACTGGATTTCCACAAGCAACAGAATGGAGCTGGGCCTCTACCCTTACATCATACACAAAAAATAACTCAAAATGGATCAGTGACCTAAATGTTAAGCTATGATTATAAAACCATTACAAGAAAACATAGGAATAAATCTTCATGACCTTGGGTTGACAATGAATTCCTAGATATGATACCAAACACATGAGCAATGGAAGAAAAAAAATATGTAAATTGAACCTCATGAAAAATAAAAACTTTTATGCATCAAAGCATATTATCAAGAGAGTATAAAAGACAACACACATAACAGAAGAAAATATTTATTATGTTTCTATTTTCCTTTAAATTTTTGTATGTATTTATAAAATCTTTTTTAAAGTTCTTGTTTAGGCTGGGTATGGTGACTGACACTTGTAATACCAGCACTTTGGGAGGCCAAGGTGGGCAGATCACCTGAGGTCAGGAGTTTGAGACTGGACTGTCCAACATGATGGAAACCCATCTCCACTAAAAATACAAAAATTAGCCCAGCATGGTGGTGCACTTGTAGTCTCAGTTACTCAGGAGGCTGAGGTGAGAGGATGGCTTGAACCTGGGAGGTGGAGGCTGCAGTTAGCCAAGATCACACCACTACACTCCAGGCTGGGTGAAAGAGCGAGACTCCATCTCAAAATAATAATAATAATAATAATAATAATAATAAAGTCATTGTCTAGTAATTAGTAATTCCATTATCTTTATTCTTTATAGTTCTGTTTCCATTGTCATTTTTTTCCCTGATTGACTTTCTTTTTCCTCTGATTATGGGCCAAATTTTCATGGTTTCTTGCATATCTAAATTTTTTTTGATTTGGTGCTGAATATTGTGAATATTACAATGTTGAATGTCTAAATTTTGTCGTATTTCTTTAAACATTGTTAAATTTTATGTTGGCAAACAGTTAAGTTCCTTGTATATCAATTAGATCCCTTCACATATTTTAAAACTGTGAGGTAAGGTCTGGAGCAGACTTTACTCTAGGGCTTGTTTAATCTTACTAATAAGGTGTGACACATACTAGGGCTACTAGGGTTCCTACTGAATGTTCTGGGTCTTCACTGAGACCTCTGTACTCTGGCAAGTAAGAACTCACATTTCTTCTAGCAATGCGTGATCTCTGGGAATTGTTTAGTTTGTAACCCTCTTACAGTTAATCCATTCTCAGACTTGTGGAGTTTTGTTTAGGTATGTGCAGCTTGATGTTTAGGCAAAGATTTAAGATAAAATTTTTACTCTACATGCACATTCTTTTTTCCGGTATTCTGCCTCACAGTTATTAGCTGTATTCACCAACCTGAATTCCAACATCTGTTTTTTCAACTCAGTGTGACTTCCAATATCTGCGTAGGTTCCACATTGCTGCACTAGAAGGTGCCTCCTTGTCAGAAAGCTGAAGCCATAGGGTTCATCTCATTTGTGTCCTTGGTCTCAGGGATTGCAGCTCTATAGCGCTGATGTATGAGGTTTTTAAAAACAGTTGTTTTATGCATTTTGCCCTGTTTTATTATGACAGAGGGCAAATCCAGTACTAGTGACTTCAATAAGGCTAGAAATAACTTTATTTTTGAAATATTACTATGAAAATTTTTGTCTTATTTTATGATTTATGGTTTATTCTGCCTTTCATACTAGAAACAACCTGCAAGATTCTGTAGGATAGAGATTACATCTTATTAATTACTTATTTCCAATGCCTAACATGGTGCTTGACATATTATTTTCCCAATGACTGTTTGGTGAATCATTAAATCAGATGTTTCATCTGACACATATATGAAGTATTTTATTCTCCTTAATACTTTTGTGTTGTGCTTGCCTCCTTGAACCCAAGCCTGGTAGCAAATTGATTTAATCTAGTGTATGAGAAGCTTTCGCTTTTAATAAGAAGCATAGTATTTTAAGACTGATTATTCCACAGATTTTCAGCAACTTGGAAAAGTCATGATTTATCTAGTTTTTTCTATGTTTATTAAAAGAAAAAAATGCATGCACTGCTTACCACAGAAGGTTGCTAAAAGGACTAAAATAGATGCTGAATATGACTTATCTTTGAGAAGTTAAATATGGAACATTATATCTTTAAAACTTGAACACTATGCATTCATTTTATTATCCTCCACATACCTTCCATAAAATTCCAGAATTTTGATGAGTGGCCTAATAATATAAAGTACTTAATAGATGCTGAATTAATTTGAATGTATACATAGGCCTGAATGAAAATCAAATAGTGTTTACTGTCCTACATGTTATTATGATAATTATCCTGAAACTAATACTTACATAAATTTCCCATAACGATAAACACTGGAAACACAGGTACCTACTCCTATTTGGTTCCCGAAACATCCTCAACAACACCGTATAACAAAAGAAATAGGCATGTATTATTATTTTTATTTTGTTTTTGTGTAAAGTAGTCATTAATAAGAACATTGTGCATTTGTCTATATTATTGTTGTCAATTACTAAATGAAGGATGAGTCAAGCAAAGAAAAATATTGTGAAAGTAGATGACACTTTGCAATAAAACTTTCCCAGTCAAGTCAGAAGAACTTAGAGTATCCAAAGGGAAGAGCAATTAGGGCTAATGTGGGCGGTGTATGCTTGAGAGACAAAACTGAAATGGCAAAGGCTGTCAAGGTGAACTGCTCAGAAATGCCTGATAGAATATAATTGTTTCTTATTTTACCCAAAAGGGTATTTCCAAATTGCTGACTTGACACTTTTCTCTTTTTTGTTGGAACATTTCAATGACTATTACTTTTCAGACTATGCACAGTTCCCTGGGAACTTTGTACCCTATTGATATAATCAACCTTCTAGCTGGTACTGTAGGGCATTTATCAAATGCCTGCTGTTGTAGAAATTACCTCAGAATCATAGGAAGTCAACACCAGGGGTGTTCTAAGAGAAGAAGTAGTCCTGCCTGCTCATTTTCAGTTAAGAATATGGATGCCTAGCAAAGGATACTAGCAGAAGAAAGCTCTGGTTTTCCACTATACTGTATTGGAATATGATATAGAATGAGACAGGCATCAGATATTTAAATGAAAGGCATTACTTTCTCCACTTTCTCTTTCCTTATTTCCTTTTTCTTTGCCCTCTTTCCTTTTTTCTTTCTTTTTTCCCCTCTTTCAAATATTTATTTAATGTCCATTTTACTTGTTAGTTTTCAAGGAGTTTATGAGGATGTGTGTGTGTGTGTGCACGTGTGTTTGTACGTGTGTGTGAAACTCATTACTAGATTTCTGTGATATCATTACAAGGAGCAGTGTTTTCAGGACAAAAACTGCAGAAACTTTCATCCCATTTAGGATTTGCTATTTTTTTTTTTTTGGCATAGAGCAAGCCAGTGACTCAAAACTCATAATGGATGCCTAAAGGATCAGTTTACTCGAAACTGAAGTGCTCGCTTCTATTTTCAAATTCACTTCTCTTTGATATCAAATGAAACTCATTTGGTGTAGAAAATTAAAGTAGCTGCGTTTTTCCTCAGCACAGATAAATCTTTTATTTGCCTCTAACCCTTTCCATTTTTCATGACAGTTACTGCATTTTCTTCTCTGAAACACAAACAAGTCAATGTAAGCATGGCTGGCAGGCTAAAATGATTATGGGATAATTTGTGTTTGCCAGACCAAACAAAATCAATCACCATTGTTTAGAGACCCACAACATTAAATGGCTATGAGAGGATATTTCTGGACTTTCACAAAATAGGCTTCTCAGCCACAGATAAGGGAGCAGACCACTGAATACCCTTAGGTACAGTTTATAATTTTCATATTTCCAACAAAAAATATGAACTATACATATGGTGGCTCAACCCCACTGGTTTAATGCAAACTGAAAGGCAGCTCAGCACTGTTGAAATGATCATTTGTCATAGGTTTCCAATGGGCAAAAATATATCATGAATGTTTATGCAAAGCTTGAAATAACCATTCCAAAAATATAACTTGCAGGCTTACAAGGGTAGATAGAAGAGGACTAAACAATGGGATGGTAATGAGAACAGAATTGATGGAAACAAGTATGCATTGTATCTCTGACTATTTGATTTTGAGTATATTCTATGGATATTGTTCCCAGGACCAGGTTTTCTATTTGCTTTTGTTTTGTTTCAGTTTGGGTTGTTTTTCCCACCTATTCCAGTTGTGTTTCGTCTTATGGAGTCTGTGTGTGGCCATAGCTTTCTGCTGTAAGAGGTTTTAAGAATCTACTTTCCCTAAGGGCAGGGATCAACTTGCCAAGAACTGCTGCAGAAAATTGGTGAGAGTTTTGAGATAGTAGGGATTTTTTTCTTTTCTTTTCTTTTTTTTTTTTTTTTTGATGTGGACATTTAAGGATTAGGACTGATTTTTCAGCTTTCAAACAGGGTGTTTTTTGAAACTCTTTTGAAAAAGCAGATGGATCTTTCTGTCTACAGCTCACACTGTTTTTTCCTATTCCTCAATTACTTTTGTTCTTCTGACAAAATTTGGTTCTGTATATTTCATGGACTGAGAGATTGTAAAAAATAAATAAAAAATACAAACCTCCTAGGTCAGGTTCTTTAGAAGCAGATCCCAAGATGGGGGTTTGTGTTCAAGTGAGTCCTCTCAGGTGGAAAACCCATAAGAGAGTGAGGGATGGAAGATAGAGAAGGAGTAGAAGACAGGGGCTGGTGCAAGTCTGGCTTCAGTTAAGCTTCATCCAGCCTGTTTCCACACAATGCTCTGAAGAATAATCGCATCACAGACTGTCCTGCCTTTGGGCAAGGGATCTGGCTTTTATTAGCTGAAATTAGTCAGATATTGCCTGCAGACCATCCTTTAAACCGTTAGAGATTGTGTAATATCACAGACATCTCTCATTGAGGTGGAAGTGCTCGTTTGAGGGTAATTCTCAAGGGAAGGGTGCAAACCTAGTTAGCAGATGACACTCATCATAGCTCGGGATTATGCTTACTAGCCCAGTGAAGAGGTTCTGGGCAGGACCCTACAGTGTCTATACAAGAGAAAATGACATATTGGTTCATATAACACTTATTCTTTCTTTTTATGACCACATGATGCTTTGTGTTATTGATTTCTTTGTATGCGTTCATGATCAAGCCTCCCCCATTGATAAAGATTAAATGTTTCTAATCTTTTTGAATTATCACCACCCAAATTTTGTTATAACTACGTTTTGCCATATTACATGAATGCATTAAAAGGTTGCAGTCATAGATGCTAAATTAATAGATCAAAAACTATGTGGATTTGTAATTATTTTATTTTTCCAATAATAAAATAATTTTTTATAATAATAAAATAATAAAGTTTTTATGAGCATTTCCCAATTTACACATT
The DNA here is from genome assembly GCF_003255815.1 of Theropithecus gelada. Taxonomy (NCBI): domain Eukaryota; kingdom Metazoa; phylum Chordata; class Mammalia; order Primates; family Cercopithecidae; genus Theropithecus; species Theropithecus gelada. The sequence continues at coordinate 104,854 of NW_020257641.1, read as the reverse complement.
TCAGCAATATAAAAGAGAATTTTGTCTCCATATGCTTACTAAACTGTGATATTTGTCAATGATATGAAAAATATGCAGCTTTTTTTTTGTAAAGATGGTTCTCTCCTCTCTCACATTCCCAGAATTGCTTATTTAACTCCTCATCCTCCCAATCTCAGAGGAAGCCTCACTGACCCCCAGGCTAAATCAGATGCTCTGACCCCCAGGCTACATCAGATGCTCCTTAATGCTCATAGATCACCATGTATTTTCTTCATTGTGTTTTACAACTGTTTGTATTTACATACTTCTTTCTTATTTAAAAACAGCCACCACCCCTCTTAACTAGACAGAGGTCTATTAAGGTAGGGGCTATGTCTGTCTTGTTTACTGTGTCACTAGCACATCTATGCTGACTCCAGTATATATCTGTGGAATGAATGAGAAAATAAGTAAGTCATACATATTACTAAGAGTTAACCTGGGATCTACCACATCATAGAGCTGTTCTTTCTAGTATGGAATTCCACCAAGATGAGATTATTTAAGCCTCAGGAATTGATATCCCATGCAATAAAGCCCTGGAAATATCTGCCTGAGGTTTGAGGGTAGAGTCCATTCCTACCTTTAATTGACATACTGTCATACATCAAATATCTTGAACATTTTTTTTTTGCATCCCCTGTGGACCTCACTGTTTCTCTCTGAATGACAAAGTTGTCTCTCTTTTGATGATTTGGATTTTCCATAATGGTGCTTCTTTGGAGACAAAACATTTAAGGACATCCTGGGCAAGGTTTATGCTCCATGGCTTCTTGAAAAGAATCTAAGCACTAGACTCTGATTAAGGGAGCAGTCTTCTAAAATGAAATTTCATATTTACTATACTGAGCTGAACTGGAATACACTTGCCCTATTTCACTGTCTTGAGAGAGTGATGACAGTGTCTTCACTAAACTTATTTTCAAGTGCTTGGTGATTCAGTCAACAAATAAGCAATGCCAGAGAATACACATGCAATCTATTAATGCCTGGTAGTCTTCCAATATCTCCCTGATATTTTAAGAGAGATGCTGATAAAGCACAGGAACCTCAACCTTATTAGGCAGAGATAAGAATTTCTTGGTCAGAAGGTGTCAGAGTGAGAATTTCCTGCATTTTGTTCTTTTTTCAGGTTTGGGAGTAGCATAGAAATAAGCCTGTGTCACTCAAACCTCATATCCAAATTTAGTGTCATAATTTTTGACTGCATGATCATTATGTGACTTGGTTATTGCTAAGGTAGTTTCTTGCTACATCACTGGGCAACTTGATCCTTTAGGACAGTGAGCCTAACTTTATTCTACTACGATCCTCTCCTTGACAGGGAGTGGCAGTATGGGGAGCAGGGTGCAAGGATGATATTCTTACAGTTTGTAACAGATCCCAACTATGTGAAAATGCTACTTTCTTAACCTAGTAATCTTTAAAATTGCTACACACGATCTCTTCACACTCTAAACATTTAACAATCCAGAATCTTCTTAGGCTGTATAAATTACCAAGTAAACATATTCTGGAATAGATAATTATTTGGCAGTAATGAATGGTATAACCTGATTTCATTCATCTTTCAGCATTTGAAGCATCAGAGCATGGAGATGTACTTACAGATTTAATTCAGCTCACTGTCCACAGTTTATGAGGTTGCTGTTGGCCTTCCCCATCCATCATGCAATTCTTCATATTTTTATACCCAGCCCTTACTGGGCTATTGGGATAATTCTCAGAGATGCAATCTTATAGATTCCCAACCACTGTGTCCATAAGATTTCTTTGAGTCCTAGCCCATAGAGCTAGGGGCTATACTTTTGAGGACCAAAGTCACTTTTAAGTGGCATCAAGTAACTTTGCTTCCTTCATTTCTTGTTTTCCTTACCTCCTCTTCCCTCAATGCTATGACCTATTATTGTATTGTCTTGCTTTTTATGAATTTGTAAAACTTATTCTTGTTCAATGTCACTCTCTAGCTAGATAACTATTAATGTATCTTAGTACTATTGCATCTGCTTTGTTTCTTTCACAGCAGTAATTACAATATTGATTTTATTATGTATGTGTTTGCTTGAACTTCATGAGGTCTGTCTCACAAAGATGAGATCAGTGGCCATGTCTGTTATCTTCATTGATGTATCACTAGCACCTTTATCACAGGCCTGGCATAGGGTAGTGCTAAATAAATATTGGTTGAATGAGTGAATCCCAAAATGTAGTCAATTCCTGATCTTGTCTATTTTTCCTGATGGCGGCCACTCCATTCTAAACCTTCCCCTCACCAAACTAATTTTCTTAGGGTGGCCATGCTGTAAAATGAGCTGCCTTGTGTCTGATACTTCTGGGATCTGCACGGTCTTAGAAAATAATGAACTGATCTGATAAACTGATCCTCACTTGTATCTGTTAGGGCTCTTTTGTTGCACTGCAATTTTTTGCAAAACTGAAAAGAAGTTAAAAAGATATATGGGCATATAAAGGATCCAAACATGGAGTCACAGAGCTAAGACAGGGTAGATGCCATAAGGTTGTTATTATTACAGTCATTCCTCAGTATCCACGGGGGCTTGGTTTCAGGAAACAAAAATTTGTGGATGCTCAAGTTCTTTATATAAAATGGCACAGCATTTGCATGTATCATGTGTACATTCTCTCACATACTTTAAATCATCCTTAGATTACTGATAATACCTAATACAATGTAAATGTAAATGCTATTTAGAATCTTTTTTGTTTGTTTGTTTTTTTGTTTTTTTTTTTTAGATGGAATCTCACTCTGTCGCCCAGGCTGGAGTGCAGTGGCGCCATCTCCGCTCACTGCAAGCTCCACCTCCCGGGTTCACGCTATTCTCCTGCCTCAGCCTCCCCAGTAGCTGGGACTACAGGTGCCCGCCACCATGCCCACCTAATTTTTTTTGTATTTTCAGTAGAGACGGGGTCTCACCATGCTATCCAGGATGATCTCCATCTCCTGACCTCGTAATCCACCCCCGCCTCGGCCTCCCAAAGTACTGGGATTACAGGCGTGAGCTACCGCGCCCGGCCTATTTAGAATCTTATTATGCTGTATTGTTTTTAATTTGCATTTTTGCAATTTGAAATTATTTTTATTTTTTAATAATCTTTTCAGTCTGTAGTTGGTCGAATCTATGGATAAGGAAACCCTGAATACAGGAGGCCCACTGTATACATATAATAATAATTCTTATTGAATAATGAAATAAATCTTTTTGTTTTTGGTTGCCTAAGCAAAGAAAATATTTCTAACACAAGAACATGAGATTAAAAAAAAAAGAGGAGTAAAGAAAGCCACACTAAGCCATGAGAAGGTATAGTTTTGAATAGATGAGGCCTTGTAGCATTCTTTAAATCATGATATGTTAATTATTATTGCCTTTTTCTACACATAGAATTGATCTAAGGAGCAGCTCTTAATAAGTTAATGTTCTAAATCATCCAGGTTATTCAAGGTGACTTGCATACTGATGGCACTAAATAAGCTTATTGAATGCATGAATGAGTGCTGGAACACATGACTGTGGGCCTCTTGCTCTTGTAAGTAGACACATATCTCCAGAAATAGGTTCATGAGAGACTTGATACACATGTATCATGCACCAGAGTCTTGCTTCCTTAGACCAGCATGAGATTGATGAACAACTATCCTGCTGTCATGCCTGGGTGTGTGGAGTGTGGCACTTGGACTCACGTCTACTTTAAATAGAGTGCAGCTGGTTTTGAACCGCTGCAGCTGTAAGTTCCTAAGTTGCTTTTCCTAGTTACTTCCTAGTTACTCTTAGCTAGTATGAGAGGTAACTAAAAAGAGGAAGAAATGAAAGAGAAGAAAAGCTTTGTATTAGATGCTTTTCATTCTCCTTTCTCCATAGCTTTCGTAAGAATTACATGAAAAGACTGTTGAGCCTGAAATTTTGCCAATTTCGACATGCCTTTAGCAATGCTGCAAAATTCTATTAGGTGGTTGTAATTACTGAAATGCTGTATGCCCAGGTGAGTCATTAATGTGATTTCTACAAAGACTGAAAAGATCATGTGTTTTTCCTGGGAATTTCTGTTGTTCCAGCTGGGATTATACTTAAAACACATGGTCAAGCAGCTTGTAGATGTTGTGGGACTGAGAGGAGGTGCACAATCTTGAGACTTCTTCAGGAGAAAGGCAGAGAAGTGGAACTTGCACCCAGCCCCCCAGTATCCCAGTGCACTCTTCTAGGGAAAGGGGGCAGTCAGCTCTCAGCAGCCAGCATAATTCTTTGGGACTGAGATTGAGGGTACACAATCATGAGACGTCTCTTTATGGAGACAGGGGGAGAAGTGATGATTTCACCAGATGTTCTGGCATTTCAGTGAACTGCCCAAGGGAAAAAGGACAGGCAGCTCTCACCAGCCGTCACAGCCTCATAGGATAGAAGAAGGCAAACAACTTAGAATCTTTTCCTTTAGAAAGATGGGATAGAAGTAGAGATTGCACCCTACATCTGACATAGTTCACTGCCATAGAGAAAGGGGATCGGAGGTTTACAGAGACTTGCATTTCTCTCTGAGATTGGGAGAATGCACACAACCTTCGTTAGGGGAGGAGTGGAGCATCCCATGCACATCCACTGAAAACACTGCAGAGATTCCCAGACTCTCTAGCTGGGCTGACTGATGATAGTCTTTTTTTTTTTTTTTCTACTGAAAAGAGTCCATTAAGACTGGAAGAAGTGGTTGCTTCTTCAAATGTGCCAACATCAACACAGAGCTACTAGAAATGTGAAGAATTGGGAAACTATATTACACCAAAAGGGAAAAAAAAAGTCTTCATTAACTGACCTGGACAAAAAATATAGATCTACAAGTTGCCTGAGCAATAATTAAAAATAATCATAAAGGTTACAAAGCTACATAAGAACACAGTTAGAAAATTAAGTGATATAAGGAAAACAATACATAATGAAAATAAGAATATCAACAAAGGTATAGAAACTATTACATAAAACAAACAGAAATTCTAGAGCAGAAGAGTACCATAATTAAATGGAAAAATTCAATAGAGAGCTTCAAAGGCAGAGTTGATCAAGCAGAAAAAGGAATCAATAAACTTGAAGAAAGGTCATTTGAAATTTCCAGTCCAGGAGGACAGTAAGAGAGAAAAGGAGAAGCAGAAAAAAAACTATTTAAAAAGATAGAAAATAATTAACAAAATGGAAATAGTAAATGCTTTCCTATCAGTAATTACTTTTAATTTAAATAAATTAAACTCACCAGTCAAAAGACATTACATGGTTGAACAGATAGTAAGATTCAACTATATGCTCTCAACAGGAGGCTCCCCTTAAATATTAGGACACATGTGTACTAAAAGTGAAGGGATGGAAAAGATACTCTATGCAAATGGCAAACAAAAGACAGCAGGGATGGTTATACTTACCTCAGACAAAATAGACTTTGTCTAATCAGTTCTCGCTGTGGACTCTGCAGTGGCCCTGCAACTCAATTCCAGTCCTTCTTAGCTATGAACCTGGGCAGTACTACCAGCTCAGGGAGCCACCCAGTTGCCACACCCATCTATGCACCTAATAATGGACTTTCTATCTAGGAATGCTTAAGTAGATGTGCATCCCAGCACTCGCCTATAGACCAAGGTCCTGGAGGTCCTGGAGACAGTCTGGTTTACTAAGGGTGCAGACAGAATTCATGCCCACTAAAGCCCCTGGTCATAGGCTCATCAACCATGGGCCCCACTGCAACAGCCACATAGTTCATTTTCAATCTCATTCAACTGTGATCCTAGAGACAATCCCATCACCCTGGAAATCTAACAAGATTTTTTTTGGTGTTTTGACATGGAATCTCACTCTGTCACCCAGGCTGGAGTGCAGTGGCACGATCTCAGCTCACTGCAACCTCCGCCTCCCAGGCTCAAGTAGTTTTCCTGCCTCAGCTTCCTGAGTAGCTGGGATTAGAGGTGTACACCACCACACTTGGCTGATTTTAACAAGAGAAGTCTTTAACATGCCCAAACCAGTCTGTAAGGACTGAAAAAGGTGCTTGCTCCTTCAAATGCAAGGCTACATGGATTGCATAGAATACACCAGATACAGAAATGTATATATATTACATGGTCTCACTTATATGTGGAATCTAAAAAAAAGATCAAATTCATAGAAACAGAGAGTAAAACAGTGGTTATGGAGGGCACTGAGGGATGTGGAAAGATATAGATCAAAAGATGCAAAACTGCAGTTATGTAGGATGCATAACTCTAGAGATTTGGTGTACAGCATGAAGATTATAGTTAACAATAAAACAATAAAATAAAAGGTAAAAAATAAAATTTAGCCAAAACGCTAAGAGCTTGTTTCTATTAATAGTTTTTAATTTATTACTTTTATAATATTTTCTCTAAATACTAGTTTCCTTTATGAGATCTCTTAAGTGTAGGGTTTTTAAAAATAACTATTACATTATTAATATAATACCAGCAGACAGAATCATTCAGATGATTGTTTACAAGCATCATTGTGAACAATACAACATTGGTTTACTTTGGCTGTTTATTCTTATGTGTCATGTTTTTAGTAATTAATTTCTACATCATTCTATCTTGTTAGACATTATTATTATTATTTTATACATTTTTGTCACCAATATATGTACCTATTTTTTTGCTCATTGTTTCTTCTTCCATCTACTTTTTCTTCCTTCTGAAGCTTATCCTTTAGTGAGAGTTAATGGGTAATATATATTTTTTGTCAGAAAATTTTTTCATTTATCAATTGTTTTTGAAAGACTGTGTTATACAACTCCAGGATTACCACTGTTTTTTTCTCAGTACTTTCATTTTAATATGTCACTGTTTTCTGGCCTCCATTTTCATGTCAAAAGATTTACTCTGGTCTCTCTTTCCTCTGTAGTTATTCTGACTTTTTTCTCTAGCTGCCTTGAAGATCTTTTCTTTGTCTTTAGTGCTGTCTGGTTTCATTACAATCTTTTAAAGTGTAGATTACATTCTATCTGTCATGTTTGCTATTCATTATACACCTTAATTCTGAAGATTCATGCCCTACAGAAATTCTGTAAAATTTTCAACCATTTTTTGCCTAAATACTGCTTTTCTCTTACTCTGCTTATTCTGTTTTTTTAAGAACTTCAATTAGATAAATATTAGACCTACTCATTTTATATTCTACATTTATTAGCCTATCTTTGAGATTTTTTTAAATCTCTGAGTTTCATTCTGAGTAATATCATTAATTCAACAAATATTTATTGATCAGCTACTATATGCTGTGAACTAATGTTTAAGGTAAAGGAATAAAATAGTGAATGGCATGGACAAAATACCTTCCATTATGTGCTTACATTCTACTTGTCTATTTGTCTGTAAAGAAAAAAATACAGTGTACAATTAATTGCATAGTATGTGAGTTTTCAGGAAATGATGTGGAGAAAAACAAAACCAGGTAAGAGAGACAAGGAATATTAAACACTGACAATTTTATACAAAGAAGGCATAAAAGGCCTATTAGAGTAATATTTGAACAGAGTCCTGAAAGATTAAGGAAATCGGAGAAGAATGTTTCAGGCAAGATAGAAAAAGGAGGAGCATGTTGGATAATGTTTGAGGAAAACTAAGAAGGGTAAAATGGAATTGGAGAGAGAGTGATAACTTGTGTTACTGAGGCATGGGGCAGATCTGGGAGATTCTTTTAAATGTTGAAAGAATATTGGCTTTGGTAGGATTTGGGCTAAGATGTGACATAATCCTACCTACTATATAAAAGGATCATTTCATGCTAGGTGAAGAAGAGCAATAACTGTATCTGGCAGATCAGGTAGTCGCAGAATGCAGTCAAAGAAGAGCAACTGGAACCATTTTTTTTTTCTGAAAAACTAAAAAGAAATGAACTGTTGCTTTCTGAAATAGGGAGGATTGCAAAATAAGCATGTTATGGGGAGAAGAACAAGAAGTGCATTTAAGTTTTATAGATTTAAGTGGTAATAATGAGGGAGGCAGATGTATATATGAGTAGGGAAGTTCATGGGAAAAGTCTGATTTGGAGGTATAAATGTATGAGTTTTAGCATATGATGTTATTTGGCCTTGAAATTGGCTTGGAGCACACAAAGAATGAGTGTTCAAAGACTGAGCCTTGACTAATTTTAGCGTTTAGTGCTTGCAATATGAGGAGGAACAAACAAAGGACAGTGAAGAGTCATGGTCAGTGAAATTAGAAAAAAATAAAACTCAGGAGAGGGGTTTTCTAGAATCTCAGCAAATATTTCAAGACAAAGCAATCATATGTGGGAAAGGCTACTGATAGCTCAAGTAAAATCACAACCTTTACGAGATTTGTGCTGGTGTAGTAGTGGGTGTGAGAGACTAGATGGCCTCAGCTTTATCCGCTAGTCCACCAGTTCTCACTGGTTCTCAATGTGGTTTCTCTGTACCAGCAGCATCTACATCATCAGAGAACTTGCTAGAAATGTAACTTTCTGGACCCTAACCCAAACCTACTGAGTTATAAATTCTGACAGTGGAGTCTAGCCATGTGTGTTTTAAGAAGGTCTCCAAGTTCTGATGCACACTGAGGCTTGAGAACTACTACTCTCAGTGATGGATATCAGTAAATTCTCTTGGAAAAGTTATGACAACAGTACAATTCATGTTTATCATACTTACTGTACTTTCGTTAGCTTCCTCTTTGTGAAGATACTGTTATTTTCTGCTTTTTTAATGTGATTTGTAGCAGAAGGGTTTTCACTATGTCATGTGTGTAAGTGTACATGAGAGCGAGAAAGAGAGAAAGAGTATGTATATGTAGAGAGAGAATATGTATGTACATATGTAATATATATAAGATGTATCTCATTGTATTACTCTTAAATGTTTTTATTTTAATAATTTTAGATTTATAGAAGAGATGAAAATTAAGAGAGTCATTTACACCACTTACCCAAATTCCCCTAATGTCAATGCTTTACATAACAATAATGCAACAATCAACATCAGAAAATTAACGTTTGTACAATTCTATTAACCAAATTACATTTTATATTAAAACTTTCCCACTTTTCTCACTAATGTTTTCAGTTCTAGGATGCAATCCAGGATCCTAAACTGCATTTCATTGCATTTAGTGGTTAGTCCCTGCTAATCTGAGTTCTTCAGTCTTTTCTGGTCTTTCGTGACATTGCCATTTTAAAAAAGTATTGCTCAGTTATTTTGAAGAATGTCTCTCAATTTGGGTTTGTCTAATGTTTTTCCATGATTAGAATAAGGTTGTGAATTTTTGGCAAGAACAGCACAGAAGTGATGGTGTGCCATTCTCAGTTTTAGGATATTCCAAAGTTATACGTCAGCTGTGACTTGTTTCGCTTAATTAAAACCCATTTACTTGTCTCAGAGGTCATTTTTATTACACAAACTCTCTCTACATTAATACTCCTCATCTTTCCTCCAACATCTATTTTAACATTGACAACACAAAGTAGTTTCTGGCAGATGTAGAAAACCCACCTATAACATAAAGTCTTGGTGCTTTGACATGTGAATACAGTTAAGAGTAAAATAAGACTGGTTCCTCAGAAATTTTTCTGTCCTCTTTGCAAGTTATGGGCGGGGTCAGTGCTACTTCTGCTGGAAAATTGCTCTGCCATATTCTAAGCATTAAAACAGATATTGATTTCTTTGACTGGCTTGAACTATCTCAGCATGGCCTTCCCTGAATGGACATTTTTCATCCTCAGAGTCCAAGGGAGGAACAGGTCCTGGGAAAATGGAAGTGGGAGGCTCATGGGCTGCTGTAACTGTGGATTAATGAAATCTTCCCAGGACCTAGGCAAAAGCATTTCTCTACATTGTTCAGCCTACGTTACTAGTTGCCAACACTAGTTTTGTAGGAAATATCTCCAAGTATTTAAAAGTTTTTTTTTTTTTTAACTTGGTTGGCTCCTCCTTTGTGTAGTTATCTTTTAGGAACCTGCCCAGGGGAATTGGGGTAGGTCGGGCTAGGTAGATTGAAGACTTAGATTTCTGGGTTCCATGTCAGAGATGACTCACCCCTTCACAGAGAAGAATTTTAAGAGAGATACAAAACACATTGCTAGTACTGGGGCACTCTAACTTGCCTTAAAGTCAGCCAGCCTATCTGCACTGTTCTTTAGCTTTATGCGGGGAACTGGAGGGAACTATGATATTCTGCTTCAGTAGGCATCAGCAGTGACCCTGTTCTATTTTGAAGAGGAATTGTACAATAAATATGCACATGTTATTGTGAAAAGATAATTAGTTCAATTTTTAATTTGCTCAGTTGGAGACCCTTGTGAGATAGCTAAATGACCTTTTGTATATATGAAGCTCAGCACAACGTTTGGGGCTGAACATACACAGTTTAGTAGAGAAACTCTTTCTTAAACAACCAGAATTTGGTAGGATATAAACTTGATTTTTTTCAAATTATGATCTACAATCATGCTTTGTTAAATATGAAATAATATTGGGTAGATCCTATACTTTTAAAATAATTTACAGGTCTTAAAAAGTTCATGTGTGGTTAATAAATTTCATAATCCGCCCCATGTACCATTATATAAAAGTTAAAATGAATGAAAATTCATTTTAAAGATGTATAGACATAGAAAGATCTGCATTAAAAATGCTAAGGAAAAAAGCAAGATTAAGAGTGGTGGATGTCATATTAAATATAACTTTCGTATAAGAAAGAATAGACACAGAAATATCTTATAAAAGACACAATAATCTTTTACTTTTATATAAGAAATAACTCCACAAGAATTTAACAAATGTTATTACCTACAGGGAAATCAAAGAAATGAAATAGGATATCTTGTCATTGTTTGGATTTTTCCAACATATGAACAGACTATTGATTTAAAGTAAAAAATAAATAATTTTTTTAAATGGCTTAGTATTATAAAATTAAAATCCAGTCCAGATATCTAAAATTGCAGTCTTCCTTTCCTCCTGTCTGCAGTGGAATTCATTGCAGAATGCCTTGTAGACTGAGAGGCCTCAGTGGGAATGAGGTATGATTTGCTTATACACTAGTTTTCCCAGTTTACCGTTTAGAATGTAGGGAGTCCTTTCCTGCTTTCATTATTTCTTTATTTTCACCTATGCTTCTCTCCTCTGGAATTAGTGATCTGGAAGAAGGAATAGAAGAAACAGCAGTGCTTGTTAGGTGACTGGCCATCTGTTTGGTCTTTTAGAGGCTACTGTTTCTGGCTAAACCTAATTTGCCAGAAAATGCTTCTTTTGTGGCAGATATTCTAATGTTAGCTCACCTGTGGGGCATATATTACATTGGTGCCAAGGTAATTGAGGTTTCTGCATAGTTGGAATTTGCTGTTTGATATTGCAATACATTCTTAAATGAATGTGGTTACCTTAAACATTATTTCAATGGACGATTCTTGCTTTATTTTTGGCAATGACTTATTAATTGCTGTTTATTTTAGACTTATAGAAAAGATGTTAGACAAGAAGGAAATTTGAGTGACTTTTTTTAATTCAAGTTCAAAATGATGTTACGGAGACAACTCATAACATCAACAATGCATTTGGCCCAGAGTGCAGTGGTGGTTCAAGGAGTTTTGCAAGGAAGACTAGAGCCTTGAAGATGAGGAGCCTAGTGGATGGCCATCGAAGGTTGACCATGGCCAATTGAGAGCAATCATGGAAGCTGATCCTCTTATGACTACACCAGAAGTTGCTGAACAACCCAACATTGAACATTCTACGGTTATTTGGCATTTGAAGCACATTGAAAAGGAGAAAAAGCTTGGTAGGTGGGTGCCTCATGAGTCATGAGCTGAGCAAAAAATTAAAAAATCAGATTTTAAGTGTCATCTTCTCTTATTCTATGCAACAACAACAAACCATTTCTCTATCAGATTGTTACATGAGACGAAAAGTGGATTTTATACGACGACCAGTGCAGTGGTTGGACTGAGGAGAGTCTCCAAAGCACTTCCTGAAACCAAACTTGCACCAAGAAAAGTTCATGGTCACTGTTTGGTGGTCTGCTGCTCTTCTGATCAATTACAGCTTTCTGAATCCCAGCAAAAACATCACATCTGAGAAATGCGAATCGAATCGATGGCATGCACTGAAAACTGCAATGCCTGCAGCCTGCATTGGACAACAAAAAGGGCCCAATTCTTCTCCATGAGAACATCCAACTGCACATCGAAAGATGAACGAATTGGGTTAGGAAGTTTTGCTTCATTTGCTATATTCGCTTGACCTGACCTCTCACCAAATGACTACCACATCTTCAAGCATCTCAACAACTTTTTGCTGGGAAAAAATCTTCCACAAGCAGCAGGATGCTGAAAGTTGGTCAAACTCCGAAGCACAGATCTGTATGCTGCAGGAATAAACAAACTCTTGTTGGCAAAAATATGGGTTGGAATGGTTCCTATTTTGATTAATAAAGACGTGTTTGAGCCTTGTTATAATGATTAAAATTCATGGTCCAAAACCGCAATTCCTTTTGCACCAACCTTCAGGGAACCCTGTTCTTCAAGGAACCCTGTGAGGAGCCCTCTTCCCTTCACCATTCTCTGGCATGTGAGACTCTGACTTGATATTTTTAAACGTGCTCTACTCCTGAAGAATACCTCACAACCTCTTGATCATGAGGGCCCTGTGCCCTTCCTCTTAGGTATGATACTTGCCACACAATTCACTCTGTACTATCCCACACAATGTCTTCTTGTCATGTTGGAAACTCACACATATTTGCTAGACCAAAGGGTCCAATCTTATCTCTGCCCTGCCAGCTTCTTTGTGTTTTTCCTCCTCTGCTGCTTCCAGAGGCATTGAAGGCAAGTTGGCAAGTCTGCTGCACAAACAAATATTAAATCAGGAAATTAGATGCCAGTTATCCTCCTTGAAGGCAGCACCAATGTCTACAAATGAAATTTCTTGAAACTTTCCTCATGTCCCTTGGTGGTAAGGAAGTTCCCTTTCATTACGCCTTTGGAAAGGACAGGGTGAAGATCCAGCTGATCCAGATAGCCAATAACTCATAACTACAGTGATTTTATCATCTGTCTGGATCTCCTAGTTTTTCAATTTAAAAAAATGACCTATGATACAGGCGGTAACTGAGATGGAGTAGCAGAGCTTATTTAATGACATTTCAAAATGTTCTAAAGATGGCATCCCCCACTGGTTGTTTGTTTGGGTTTCTCTTTAGAATAGCGAGTACTTATGTCTCTTTGTGTTTACTATTAGTTTCTAATCACCAATTTTGGGGTAACAGGAAATATTTTAGTTAGCATACTGATAACATTGACCCACAAAGAATATATATTTGCTTTGCTTTTCCCATGACCAAGGACAGGGATGTGCATAGAGTAGGTGTCACAAATGCCATTGAATAGAAGGATGACAGGTAGAAAAGAAAATAGAAAGACTAAATCAATGAATAAAAGTGTTTGTTTGTTATTTGGGTAGACAATATTTCACAGAATAGTGCCAAAATAATTGTCTTCAGAAGTTTACTTAAGGTTAAACAGGCAAAAGTATGAAGTATATCTTACTAGCCAATTACAAGTAAAGTAGCAGAGAATATTACAGAGTGAAGGAAAGGGGGCACACATTTGTATTGGCTTGTTCTAATGGTCTATCGCTTGCCTATGAAGCCCTCTAAAATCCATTAGTGTAATCGCATTGTACAATACAGTTTCCTCAATTTGGGCATTTTAAATAATATTTTGTGAGAAATAGAATAAATCACAATCTAGGATTCAAGAGAAAAAGGATAGCTATACAACTTTTTTTTTTTTTTAGAGTTCAGGGGTATACATGCAGGTTTGTTACATAGGTAAATTTGTGTTATGGGGGGTTTGTTGTACAGGTTACTTCCTCACCCATCACTTATTAAGCCTAGTACACGTTAGTTATTTTTCCTGATCCTCTCCCTCCTCCCACCCTCCGCCTTCCAATAAGCCCTAGTGTGTGTTGCTCCCCTCTACATGTCTATATGTTCTTACCATTGAGCTTTCACTTATAAGTGAGAACATGCCATACTTTGTTTTCTCTTTCTGCATTAGTTTGGGAAGAATAACAGCCTCCAGCTCCATCCATGTCCCTGCGAAGAACATGATCTCATTCTTTTTATGGCTGCATAGTGTTCCATGGTGTATATGTACCACATTTTCCTTATCCAATCCATCATTGATGGGCATTTAGGTTGATTCCATGCCTTTGTATTGTGAATAGTGTCGCAATGAACATATGCATGCCTCTTTATAATAGAATGATTTATATTATTTTGGGTATATACCCAGTAATAGATTCCTGGGTTGAATGGTATTTCTCTATTCAGGCCTTTGAGGAATTGCCATACTGTCTTCCACAACGATTGAACAAATTTACACTCCCACCATCAGTGTATAAGTGTACTTTTTTCTCCAAAACCTCACCGGCACCAGTTATTTTTTGATATTTTAATAATAGCCATTCTGACTATTGGCTGTTCGGGCTCTTTTTGATTCCATATGAATTTTAAAATAGTTTTGCTAGTTCTGTGAAGAATCTCAGTGGTAGCATTGAAGCTATAAATTGCTTTGAGCAGTATGGCAATTTTAATAATATTGATTCTTTCTATCTATGAGCAACGTTTTGTAGTTCTCCTTATAGAGATCCTTCACCTCCTTAGTTAGCTGTATTCCTAGGTATTTTATTCTTCTTGTGGCAATTGTGAAGGGGAATTTGTTCCTGACTTGGCTCTCAGCTTGACTGTTGTTGGTGTGTAGGCGTAAAAGCACTAAGTTTTAAAACCATTTTAAGACAGTTCCCAGATTCAAACTTAATGACTAAAAAAGTGCTAAATTTGCATAAATATTTTACCTGGTTTCAATATGGTTTTTGTTATAAAACAAAGTAACTTATCACTTGATCTTTTCGAATTTATATCCTACCCAGTCACAGCAAAGTCTCAGCTGATCAACTCTAGCTCACAGTGACATCTGCAGCTGCAGAACTGCCAGCCTGTCAGTCACTGTGTATTCATCCATCCCAGGACAGCTATCCAGAGAGTAAAGAGAAAGCATTAGCCACTCAAGCAGATATTTCTTACATAGGCATTTCTTTAGAAATGGTAACTTTTCAAGAATCAACCCTTAAAAGTTGCAAATGTAATATAATGTCGCTAGGTGGAGGTGAAATTAACTATCTTAGAGTTTCCTCCGCCTTTGATATTTGACATTACCACACTAGTTGCAACTAATTAGAGTAGTAAGAATAGTTTCTGGTGAGACAGAGTTAATGGCTTTTTGGAAAAATATTCTCAATGCTTTTTTTTTCTCTTGAATCTTTCCATGGCTTTTCTAAACTACATTATCATTTCTATATTTTGAATAACTTTAATGTATGTTCCAATTGCTTACATTTTTGTTGAATTAAATAAAAGACAAAATTGTTTATAATTTTTTGTTTATTTGTAAAACCGACTTTGTTGAGTGCTAGGTACAGAGTATTGAGAGATGACTAAGATGACCCTTCCTATTCAAAGAGTTTGCAAACTAAGGGGAGCATAGGCAAGGGAACCAGCAATTGTATTCTTTATGGGAAGATGTACAATGATGTGGAAGATTGCTCCGGGGGTGCAGAGGGAATATGCAGACCTCAGACTGGCATGTCAAGCAGCACATTCTACAGTAGATGAAGTAGATCTGAAAGTCTTACCTCTACCTTTCATTTGATAGAATATAATATTCTACCAATATTCAATAACACACAATACCCCGAGCATTTAGAACAATGCCTGATACTCTCTGAAAGCTTTTTGAATAAATAGAAAAAAGAACAAATCATTTTTTCTTGACATATAGTTTTCAGGAATTTAAATGGGATTATTTGTTTTAAAATTTGAAGTTAAAAAGTAATTCAGCCTCAAGTTTTAGTTGAAGACAATGTAAACTGTTAAGGCAACTCCTTGAATGTAAACTTCTAGTGCATGTTCAGCCTTGTAAACAAAAAGCTGATTGGTTGTGATTGACCAACGAACTTCTTTAATAACCATCTGTCAGGCAACATATTTCTTACTCCATCTGCTGTGAAATGAGCATGAGACAAAAACAATGATAATATGTTGTGTTCCTGAAGCTTTCCAGGGTAACTAGCTTAGAAGTAAAGTCTGTAAGCCCAGCTGACATGATGAATTAATGTCAGAAAACAGTAGGATACAGCTTCAGAATAAAAATAATAATAATACTAATAATAATCAAGTTTCACATGGAAGTCTTTCCAGAATTAAGATGAGGGAATGAAATCCCTACTTCTCTCTTTGAATAAAAACACCAGAAACATTGCATTGAATTTTAATGTATTTCGTTGAATTTAGGTTTCGCTATAAGTTTCAAATAGTTAACTTGTCTCATGGACAGAACAGCTAGTGTTAGTGCTTAAATAACGACTTCTTCAGGAGAAGTAGGAGGATTGAAAGAGGAAAGATAACTCATCTTTATTTAGGACCTACTAAGTGCCAGACGGTTAACATTTATATTTGTTTTTTATTTCTTTTCCCTTTGCTTTCTTCTGCTCTGTTCTCTGTTTTTCTATCTTCCACATTTTTCCTCTAGTTGAGACGCTCATTGTCTCCTAATATATTATCTCCCTTTATTCAGCAATTATAGAACCATTGCTGTTAGCTGGAAAGATAGCTGCCCCAAATAAAATCTACTGTCTCTGTCATTCCCTGGAGCTAGATTCTCATTCATGGAGGAGGTGGAAATGACATGGTAAATGTGATACGTCCTTAGAGGTGGGATGTCACAAACACTTTTCTTGCTTCTTTTCCTTCTTCCTCCTGACTCAAATGAGGATATGATGGCCAGAACTAAATGGACTATTTTAGACTTTGAAGCAGAAGCTGTATTTTTAGGTTGGTAAATAAGGAGTTATGAGAAGTCAGGATGGTGTTCATAGAGCCTTCCTACAAAGCCTGGGTTTATGCGAGAAAGAAGCATCTTGTTTGAGACACTCTTATTTTTAATTTTGATTACTCACAGCCAAGCCTAGTACTAATACATTTCCATTATTTCATTTCTATATTGTTGCTTGATCTATTAATTAATCAAACACAGTGGCCCACAGATGAGGAGTAGTTTCATGATGAACACGTGTTGAAAATTCATACACGTGGATTTTCTTTTTTTTTTTTTGAGACGGAGTCTCGCTCTGTCGCCTAGGCTGGAGTGCAGTGGCCGGATCTCAGCTCACTGCAAGCTTCGCCTCCCGGGTTTACGCCATTCTCCTGCCTCAGCCTCCCGAGTAGCTGGGACTACAGGCGCCCGCCACCTCGCCCGGCTAGTTTTTTTGTATTTCTTAGTAGAGACGGGGTTTCACTGTGTTAGCCAGGATGGTCTCGATCTCCTGACCTTGTGATCCGCCCGTCTCGGCCTTCCAAAGTGCTGGGATTACAGGCTTGAGCCACTGTGCCCGGCTGTCACGTGGATTTTCATTCCCTTCTACTACTTTATAGCTGTGTGATGTTGAGAAAGTCACTTTATTCTTTGAACCTAAGTTTATTTATCTAGACAATGATAGGTTTGGACCAGTAGTTTTCATCTGGGGCAAGCTGACCTTCCAGAGGATGCTTGGCAATTTCTGGAGACATTTTTGATTGTCATATTTGAGTGGTAGAGTGCCACTGGCATCTAGTGGGTAGAGGCCAGGGATGCTGGTAAACATTGTACAATGCATAGTACCACCCACTTATGACAAAGGATTATCTGGGTCAAAAATGTCAATAGTGCCAGAATTTGAGAAACCCTGGTTTAGACAAAATGTTTTGGCTCCTTTCTAAGGTCCAGTAGTTCTTTCAGGATTGAAATAATTCATTTATTATTTAGGGATTATTATTATATTTCTTGTGGGACTTCAACATTTAGTAGGACAAAATTTTAGACAATGAAACAGAAAAAGGAAAATTTAGTTTCTATAAGTTGTGTGGTAGAGCAGGTGCCAAGACTGGTTAACGAAACAGGGATTGTTCTATGACTCTATTCTGTCCTCCCCAACATGCTGACTTTGTCCTCAAGCTGGGTCTACTTAGGCCTCTCACATGGCAGCCAATGTTCCTGATGTCACATATAAAGAATAGGGTAATGCTGCAGAGGAGACAGTTTTTTAAAATCTATTTTTATTGGCATGATGTCTATTTCTATTGGCAAGATAAATCATTTACAATAACACTAAAAAAACTTTTTCCTAACAACTTAGCAAAAATTTCTGCTCTGCATTTTTTTATCTGAAGGTGACATCTAGGAACTAGCAGTTTGCCATCTTAAAAAGAAGCAGATCCAGGCAGGGGATAAAGTCAACCTGTTGAAAGTGGCAGAGAAGAAAGATAAAATGAACCTGAGCCCGTAATGGCATCATTGCATGGAACAACCTTAGAAATACCAAACTATGGGAATTTGTATTGTGTGAACAGATTTTCCTTTCCAACTATCATCACTTGACCTCAATCACTGGCAGAAAGAATGAGACCATTTCTTCTTTTAGAATGTGATTCACTCTCGGCGACTGGGGTGAGGGCTCACCTCTTCTGCAGCATATGGCTATGTGGAAAATGGTGGGTGCTTGAATGAAATCTGGGTTCCAATAGAAAGAGCAAAGGGGGAAGGATAGTTACTGAGTAGGAAACCAATAATATCCGCTATTAATATTTACTATGTGACAAACACTGTAAAGAAGTGGGAGTTTTAAGACAAGTATTGTAGAAATCTTTGTGCCCATGGGGTTCCCAGTTTCCAGGAGAGGGCATATGAATAAATGATACATTGTGTGGAACAATTCGGTGCACTGGAATGTAACAGTGTTAAACAAAGCTTTGGTAGCAAGCATGAGAAACAGGCTAACAAAAGCAGGTCAAACATACAAATATAGTGAAATTAAAAACAGGAAATTTATTTTACAATTTTTATAGGAAAATTTTTGAGGAGAAGCAAATTTAAAAGGCAGAAAGGACATCCTCAAAATTTTTTCCAGAAAAAAATAGAATATAAATTATGACAGTATAAAAATAACAAGAGCTCGGGCGCGGTGGCTCACGCCTGTAATCCCAGCACTTTGGGAGGCCCAGGCGGGCGGATCACGAGGTCAGGAGATCGAGACCATCCTAGCTAACACGGTGAAGCCCCGTCTCTACTAAAACACAAAAAATTAGCCGGGCGTGGTGGCGGGCACCTGTAGTCCCAGCTACTTGGGAGGCTGAGGCAGGAGAATGGCCTGAACCCGGGAGGCAGAGCTTGCAGTGAGCCGACATCGCGCCACTGTGCTGCAGACGCCGTCTCAAAAAAATAAAAATAAAAATAAATAGATAAAATAAATAAATAAATAAATAAAAATAACAAGAATTACTCATGAAAAGAGACGCTGTTGATACAGTTTGCCTCTATGCTGTTCATCCTGTATTTTTGTGGTCTTCCACACTATAGAAAGGTCCAATTTTATTTGAATATAATACATACATATAGTTTGTTTTAGAGTCTGAAAAAATATTACAAGAAATTCCCAAGCAGTCTATGATATAAACCACAGTGATTTTGTATTTTCTAGACTAGCCACAATGTGTTATATTGGCCTTTGAGCCCACGTCTTCTGTCCATTATATTGTTTTTCTAATTATGTCATTAGTTCAGGTTCAGCTTCACCAGATGGACTGAAAGTCTTTTGAGGGCAAGCATTAGATGATAATAATCATCTCATCCCACCTCCAAGACATACAGTAGGAACAGAAGGGAATAAAAGCAATGACATCAAACAGAAAATGTCCCTTTTCATGGCAGTGATAGTGCTGTGACTGAAGCAAACTTTTGTCACTGAAGTCTGTTCATCTTTGGTATGGAGACATTTAATATAATTAAACAATGTTAAATCTGGGTAATACTTTACCATCTTAGTTGGAGCTTTTAATTTTTAGTAATGAAGTGGTGGCTAAAGGCATAAATGAGTTTCTCCAAATCCCACAGCTAATTAGGCCATGAGTGGAGACAAGATGCTAGAACACAAATACCTAGAACACAAATACAAGCACGAGTGCTAGCAAAATTGAAGGTAGAAGTCAAACCAAACACCATGTGTTCTCACTCAAAGGTGGGAATTGAACAATGAGATCACTTGGACACAGGAAGGGGAACATCACACACCGGGGCCTGTTGTGGGGTGGGGGGAGGGGGAGGGATAGCATTAGGAGATATACCTAATGTAAATAACGAGTTAATAGGTGCAGCACACCAACATGGCACATGTATACGTATGTAACAAACTTGCACATTGTGCACATGTTCCCTAGAACATAAAGTATAAAAAAAAAAAAAAAGAAGTCAAAACTGTTAAGAAAGCTGTTTCTATATATTTTTTCTCATTTCCTTGTAAATGGTGAGAGATTATCTTTTTGGTCACAACCTGTGCCTTGAAATTTTGCCTTATGCGTTTTCAATATTTGTATTGAGAAGCATTGAAACAGAAACCAAATACCTCCAACTGAGTTGAAAGGACTCTTCTATTAAATAGCTCTCTAGTGTTTCAGCCAGCAGTGAAATTTCAGAACATTTAATTTGGCCAAGTAAAAAGTTCTTAGCTGTCACCTTTTTCCTTCTTTCTTCTTCTATTTTCTCCCCTAAATTTGCAGAGGGAGTCTTGAGATCTATTTTAACCTAATTATTTTTGACAGGCCAACAGTACCAAACAGGATGAAATTATAACCTTTTCAGTTAATTGTTGTGATTATCTACTTAGCATAATGCTCTTGCCTGTCACACTAAGGAGATACCTGCTGTGGGGATGCAGTTAGGTATGAAGTGTGTACCTTAAGGTTTCATTAAAAAATCAAAATATGTACTCACATTAGGGAATGGAACAGAAGAAGATGAGCACCTGGCTAACCCGCCAAGAAGTAGAAGTTTATTTTGCAGATGAATGACTGACTGAACCCTCTCTCAGTCTGACCTTTTTATATTGTAAGAACCAGAAAGAGAAGAGTGAATTAAGGGTTTGGTGACCCATTAAAAGTCATTTTGCAAGATAATGTCATAGAAATCAACTGTGTAAGTTAGGGTTTGGGGCGAGGAAAGGTGGAGCTATTCATGAAAGAATTTGATGAAGCGTAGTAGAGAAATGGACCAAAGTGACAGTAGAGGGAGTACACTCAATAACTTCTTCCTGATAGCAGGCGTAAAGAAGCCTTGCTGTGCATGGGGATAAGTGCATAAAGGGAAAAGAATGACAAGTTGGAATAATATCACTTGGAGAAACGATCCTTTGGGTCATTGTTTCCATTTTATTAATTTCATCAGGGGACTCATTTATCTTTTATTTTGGGCCAGACATATTACTAGGATAAAGGACAATCAGGACATGTATTGTTAATTTTTTCATGAGAGGATAATAATGTCCACATTACAATATCCATTTCTATTAGCTAAAGACATTGAGAATCAAGACTTGTGATTATATACACAGCCAGGATGACCAGGAATTCTCATGTCTAAAGGCTCTCCTGTTGTTTGCTGTGAAAACCAGAGACTCATTTTTACCGGTCTGCCCTTGAAACTATAACCTTATTCTAATTGGCTTCAATATTATTCATAACTCCAAGATTAATTAAACTGTGTTCAAGACTTTAGAGAGGGCATCAGGAGTCAAATCCTTACTTAGGACTCCCTGATATATTGCTTCCATGGTGTCTGACCTCAGAAAATATCTGTATAATGTCTTTTGGGTTTTGTAGCCCTATAACCTTAAGGTTGTATAGTTTCCCGAGAAGTATTGGTAAGTTTTCCCTTTCTCTCTTCTGAAATATAGATGTTAGACTGAGATCTGAGACACAATGAAAGATGAAGGTAAAGTAATTTACAGATGCCTAATACCACATTTAAAGAAGCCTTTTTCGCGGAGTTGGGGGTGGACAGGGAATGGAGTCTCGCTCTGTCACTGCTGGAGTGCAGTGGCAAGGTCTCAGCTCACTGCTATCTCTGCCTCCTGAAGTCAAGTGATTCTCCTGCCTCCTGAGTAGTGGCAAGGTCTCAGCTCACTGCTATCTCTGCCTCCTGAAGTCAAGTGATTCTCCTGCCTCCTGAGTAGCTGGAATTATAGGCATGCATCACCATGCCCGGCTTTTTTTTTTTTTTTTTTGAGACGGATTCTCGCTCTGTCGCCCAGGCTAGAGTGCAGTGGCGCGATCTCGGCTCACTGCAAGCTCCACCTCCCGGGTTCACACCATTCTCCTGCCTCAGCCTCGCGAGTTACTGGGATTACAAGCGCCCACCACCAGGCCTGGATAATTTTTTGTATTTTTTAGTAGAGACGGGGTTTCACCGTGTTAGCCAGGATGGTCTCGATCTCCTGACATCGTGATCCGTCCGCCTCGGCCTCCCAAAGTGCTGGGATTACAGGCATGAGCCACTGCGCCCGGCCTTACTTCTTAAAAAATATGTCAATTAGAGTATAAGAGGCCTTGGGTGTGAAAGCGAGATTAGGCCGGAAAGAAAGAATAATCATAGCATTGAGAGCATGAACTACGGAGCTAGAGAAATTGGGTTTGCATCTCTCCTGCAGCATTTGCTAGCTGGGTAGCCTTGGGCAAACCAACTTCTTTCTGCCTTTTTCTGCATCTTTGAGATGAGGATCCTAATAGTGATTATTCATCAGATTGAGCGTACAATGAAACAATATAGAGAAAATGATTAGAAAAAAATCTGACTCATATTAAAGGCTCAGTAATTGTTAGATTAATGATGGTAGTTTTCTGTCTATTAGTATTTTTCTTTTTGTATCCTGTAAGACTCTATTTTGCCCATCAAACAATAAATTAGAAATTTCCTTCTTAGTAAGGGCTGGGGCTTTAGACCAGGAAAGAATTAGTTTAAATGGTTAATAGTAGCTTTGACATTGGGAGAAGGGGTGAGTGATGATTACTACGATTTTCCATCCTAATATTCTCTGAGGACCCTTTTTGTGTTGAATGGTGTTTGCTGATTTCTCAGCTTCACACTTGTCCCTCTTATAGACGTTTCTTTATCAATGGGGCTAGAGATTTGCTTATTACATTTCATACTCTTTTCCTTGGCAGATTTCTGTTAGGTTCTTCCAGTGGGGAATTACTGGAGATCAGAAGGTGGGATAAGGGAAAAAGAAGGTGTTGCCAGTCGGCAATAGTAAGAGAATTGATTGTAGCACCAGCACTTTGGCATTTTAGTACCATATATGATATTGAGCTCAGTAAGATCTTCAACACAGATAAAATTGCATGGAAAAGTAGGTCACATGGGGCAGCAATCATGCTGTATNAACACAGATAAAATTGCATGGAAAAGTAGGTCACATGGGGCAGCAATCATGCTGTATACAGCTCTTGGTTATAGGATGTAGCATATTATTCTAAAGCATCTGGCCTCATAGAATGATAGAGTCAGTCTGATGATTCACTTGCTATCAGTTGAAAGACAACACCTTGTGAGTTTGGGCTGTTTTCCCACAGAGTGTGATACATGTTTAGAACCTTTGTTGAGTGGATCATGCTGTTTCCCTCACAGCAAGATACAGCAGTTTAGAAGTAAAGAGTGGACGCAAGCGATTCCTGTCACTAATGTCTCTAACAACCCACTCACAAACGTTTGCTTCCCATTTCCAGAATCTTGAGTTTTTTTGATTTAGGAGTTTTAGAGCCCAGGAGGAAAACGTTTAAACATCACAACATTGTTTTCCATAAAATTAAGGTTGAGGCTGCTACTTGCTTATTTGAGTTCCTCATGCCATCGAGTCAAGAGGCAAATATGGGGTTACTGTACAGGCTGGGGTTTATTTATTTTTATTAAAGTGAAAATAGGATGCTGTTGCCCATAGAGGCAGGAGAAACTAAGAGACCTGGGGGATTCTCTGGGTTGTCTCTTAGTAGTATTAGTACTTCTCTGCACAGAAGTAAACACTAGTGGAAGATGACAGAAATCCAATAATAGTAGGACAAACAAGTAATCAGAAATTCAGGAATAAATAATTAGGTAAAGAACACTAATCATCAGCTGACATGTTTGCTGAGGCATGGGGAACATTGGATAGATCACAGACTAAGGAAGCTATAACATCAACTATGTTCTCATGGATAGTTACAGAAATGAAGACTGTGGTGACTGCTCACATTTTCCTATTGTTTGTTATGTACATATGTTAGGTAGTATTTATATTTTCCTTTCCATTTTTTCTACTATATTGTGTAAGAGGAGGTACAACATCTTTTTAGCTAATAATATGTCTAGGTGGGCTTTTTATGAAACTGGAAGTGGAATTAATATTATCTAGTCACTTATTTGACTTAATATGTGCCCTTTTCAGAGGAAGTAATGTCTATCTTAGTATTTATGAAAGCCATCTGTTTCTTTTAGTTGTGTGGAAACCTGACATTGTTAAAGTTGTTGTTTGGGAGTTTAACTATGGGAAGAATGATGAGTATGAAAAACAGTCATCTGGAATAGGCTCTCCCAAATGGTGTCTATAGTCTTTCAGCTTCATATTCAACCTTTAATATGCTTCCCTTGAAACAAGGACTGGAGGCCTTCTAAGTTATGTTCTCAACATTCCTTTTTCAGCTGACTTTCCATCACGTTCAGCCAATGGGAAATACGGAAGTGAAGTTAGAAGAAGGAGAAAAGATGTATTTTTTTTTTCTTGCTTTTGTAGGTGCTTTACAAAATGTCAGTGGTATCACCAGTAGAAACAGTAGCAATCGCTACTGTCATTTTGTGTGTCTTGGTTCCAGATAAAGTAGCTCGGATCCAACAACAGCATTTTCAATGGGACAGTGATCCTAGGCTGGGGTGTAACGCTCCTCTGCTTCTTCAGTTCTGTGGGGGCCAGAAACCACTTTTAGTTATAAATTTCAGGAAAAATTTACCTCCCCCTTTTATCTCTTCTTAAGAGATTGGCTTAAAAGCAAATCTCTGCATTAAATTCAATTTTTAAAGATACCCAGTTTTCCTTATTGCATATAAGTTAATGCAGCCTGATGTAGGAAATGTTATCAGCTTCCAGCTGTTTCCTTGTTCTGCTGCTTGGATTGCTTAAGACTATTATAGGACAAGTTCACATGTTGAGAGAGTGAAAGAGGTGTGACACAGATGTAGTTCCGCTCACTTCATTTATTTGGTTTCTTTCTACTCCGTTTTGGACATTTATCCTTCATAGTCTTAGTATTACAGAGCACCATCTGTTTTGAGGAGGAGGATTCGGAGTACTCATATTTAGTCCTATGGTGTTTCCACAATCTTTGTTTAAGTCTTTTGTATCTCTGGTTTAGGACGTGGATTTGTTGCACTCTTCTTTTCTATAAGCGTTTCCACACTGTTTAATTAGATATAGCATTACCAGGTAAAATATAGAATTCTTGGTTAACTTTGAATTTCACATAAATATGACATGGGACATATTTAGAATAAAAATATTTTGTTGGATTTTTTTCTTTTCTTTTGCTAAATCTGGCAACCCTAGTCTGATAAGTTCCATAAGAATTTATTCTAAGAGCTGCCTATGCTGTAACAGAATTATATTATGCAGAGATTTCTGTTTTATAGGTTCAAAAACAGGTTAAATGTGTTCAATCTTCAGCAGAGAGATCAAGGTAATTGATTTCTCAACTCCACATTCCTTCAGCCTTCAACAGTAGGGGGATGGCATCTAACACTCTAGACCAATGGTTCCTAAAGTGCGGCCCCTGACCGGCAGCGTCAGCACCACTTGCAGATACTCAAGATTAAGCCTCACTAAGATCTACCTAGTCAGAAGCTCTGGTGTTGGGGTCCAGCAATCTGTGTTTTTATAAACCCTCTAGGGCATCCTAATGCAAGTTCGTGTTTGAGAACTGTAGTCAAATATACAGTGTAGTCAAATATATAGCACCTGTAATATTACTCCTTCCTCCTCTGCTGGTGCTAGAAGTTACCATTTCTTGACTATATTATTTCCCACAAGAGCTGTGTCTAGTCCCAGAATATTTTTTAATTTAGCTCTTTAGGCAGGCATTGCCAATTTATTTCCCAATGCATTATTAATCCCAGGGTATACTTCCATCTTACCATCCCCAACTTTGGAATCTCACTAAAACCTACTAGAATAATGCTTTATATTCTGAAATGTCCTTCCTTACAAACTACAGTTTTTTCAGATGTAAGTTTTCATCAAAGATGTATCAAAATGACCAAGACTGACAATGAGTTAAATGAGCCTCATGTGTGAATGCTGATTCCTGGTACAGAGATGCACATCTGAAAGCAATGAAATTCATTAGCGAAAAAGTCACTATCATGGTAAAACTTAAGGTACTGTGTAAGGCAAGTTCAATAAATTATTTTGGTTAAGAAAGATTTAACAGTGACATGAAAATCACATTGAAACAAGTAACTGTTTATTATTTCTATGTATAAATTGTGGGTTTGGTCTGTTGTCTTGGGAAGTCTTGAGATATAACATTCCTGTGCTAAATCTATTTGAGTTTATTTGGAGATTCTGATTGAGACACTCTTTGAATTCACAGAGGAAAAAAATCTCATTTTCCCATAGGTAAATAATCCTGAAATAAAGTCATTATAAATTACAGTGTGGCTTATTTACCATCAATACAAACCCCATTAATTAGATGATGGCTCGATCAATTGCAAGGCGGCGCTGGGTCAGGTCAACGTTAGAAAAAGAATAATGAAAGGTTGCTTGGCAAGAGGCTAATTCTAATGAGTAAACTTGAAGTAATTCTTTTTTTTTTTTTTTTTTAACTACAGAGGCAGGAATCATGCCTCCCTGGCCAATTCCTGAGAGTCAGGAGTACTGAGCAGACATGAGCATTAAGAATTGGTCTCCAAATACATGGAAAACTGATCACATCCATTACTAATACAGATATTCTCATGAAAAATGAAATATTTTTATCTATATTACTGGCAATGTTTTAATGAATGAAGAATTTTGGACTATCAAGAGTGTGATAGCATCTAAATTCTCAGATTCTACTTACAGGAATGTTAATTACCACATATTTGATGAAGGTTAATTTGATTATATTCATCAAGAGTCTTTTGAATATTCTCCTTGACCCAGTAATTCAACCTGTTGGAATCTGTCTTTTAAAATAATTAGAAATATAAGTAAAGACTTATGTACAAGGAGGTTTCACTATTTTTAAAATAGTGAAAATTTAGAAATAGTAGCTTGAATAGCTCTATTAGTAAGCAAATGGCTAAATTATGGTGCTAATAATATCAATTCTAATGATTTTAATCATTATATGACTGTTTAATTATTTTGTATTAAATTCTTATGATAAAATGCAAGGTGGAAAAGCAGGATAGAATATTATACTAAGTCTATCATTTATAGAACATGATGATTAGCATTTGGGTGGTTTTATTATCTTCCATTTTACTATAAATATATTTGTGCGTCCGTACACAGAATTGGATTTTTATATGTACAGTCATCTCTCTGTATTCAGTGGGGAATTGGTTCCAGGACCCTTGCAGATACCAAAACTCACAGGTGTTCAAATCCCACAGGTGGCCCTGTGAAACCCTCAATATAAAAGTTGGCCCCTCATATCCACGTGTTCTCCATCACATGTCAGTACTTGGTTTGTTGGATCCATAGATGGAGAACCCAGGTGGACAAGGGGTCAAGGTGAAAGAAGGAAGACCAGTTAGGAGGCTTTTAATATGTCACGTGAAGGATAATGATGGTTACAGCTGGGGTAGTAGCAATGGATAAGTGTGGCATGGTCAGATTTTGAATATAGTTGAAAATGCATCCAGTTAGACTTTTTGATGGACAGGAGGTAAGGCACAAAAGAGAGAAAAATCAGGATTGTGCCAAGATTTGGTTTGACAAACATTAAAAATGAAGTTGTCTTTACTGAGATAGAGTAGTCTTTGGGAGAAGCAGATTGGTGGTTGAGGAGGGATGGACCAAGGAAAGAATAATTTTGTTTTGGATATGTGGATATGTTGAATTTGAGGTACCTATTACACGTGCCCGTGGAGAAACACAGTAGATGAGAACTGGATGCAAAAATATAAGTATATGGGAGAAGACTTGACTGGAATTATAAACTTGGCCATTGCAGTTCTAGAAAGTATTTAAAGGGAGGGGACTGGATGATCTAAAATGACATGTTAAGTGTCGATGAAGAACAGGTCTGATGACTGAGCCCTAAAACATCCTAATGTTAGAAGTTAGGAAGGTAAACAGAAATTGCAAAGGAGACTGAGCACTTTCAGCCAATGTGAGATAGTTTTTTTAGAATAAAGATTCCAGGATTTTAATATACATGAGAATTATCTGAGTGTCTTGTTAAAATGCAGATTCTTACACTTTGAGTCAGAGAGAAGTTTGTGATTCTGCTTTTATAACAAGCTCAAAGCAATTCCTCTATTGCTGGCCCTTAGACCACACATTGAGTAGCAAGGACCTAGGAGAAAGTGGCATAGTGTGTTGACTAGCGGAATATTTTTGTATCTCTGGGAAATTCCAATAATCCACTTGAAATGTATGATCATGAATTTTAAGTGATACTAGTCAGCAAGGTTGTGTGTTTTTCTAAGGCCATTTGGAAATTTGGGTCCAGATGTCGAGTAGGCAGAGACCAATATTTAATCCCAGTTGCATTTTGCTAAATATGTAAAAAGAGGGGAGAGAGGGACAAAGGAGCTGAAACACCATGCAAAGGAGTGACTATAATGATGGGCTATGAAATTTGAGAACAATAGAGGAAGAAATAAAAGCACAAGGGGATGAAAATCAATAGTGAAAATTTGGTAATGTTAATGGATTGGAAGTCCCAGTGGCTGGGTGAAAGTTAGAGTTCAAAAATAAGTAGGTCTGGGATGAAAAAATGGGAGGTGTTAATAGGAGAATGGCTGCTTGAGACTATGGGTGGGTTGCAGGTATAGTAATTCCAAGGTCTAGGTTATGACCATGGGAATAGGTAACTGAGGTGAAATGATGACACAAACAACTCAGTGACAGATGCTGGAAAGATAATCTATGTGGAGATTAACATCACTGAGTCTTGGGACAAAAATCGTGGGAGAGAGACATGATTCATGTGCTAACATTTAGAGGAATTAGGGACAATAGCCCTAAGATCCACAGCGGACTGCAAACTAAAGAGACATAGTAGGTGGTAAAGAATGAGAGTGATTCATGAAGTTCTGAAGTAGTTTCCATTTTCCATTTTCAGGTTATTTGGAAGGAAATGCCCCCAAGGAGGTATGCCTGTTCATTTGAGTGACTTTGGTCAATTAGTGTGAGCATGAGATGTCACCTCTTGGAAAGCCATTTTCAAGAGCCAAGATAGAATTCTCCATGTCTATTTCTCTGCACCACAGTGAATGGCAAGATGCAGGTTCTATCCACCTGGTCTCAAAATGATGGTGACATGGAGTAGAGTTTTCCACTGAGCAGACATGGACAGGTTAGGTGAATGAGAAATAATATTTTCGTTATTTTAAATCAGTAAGATACTGAATTGATTGCTAATAAATCCAAATTAAAGGCCATAATTAATATACTTCATTTGATAGTATGAACTTCAAACAAACTTGGGATTTTTAGGTAGAAGGAGAATAGTATGAAAGTGTTATGAAAAACAGGGAAGATTGTATTCCTCACTTCAGGCTTAAAGTTACCAGCTATGTGGGAGAGAAAACAGAGAAATCTATGTCTTCAGGAGATTAGAAACAAAGAATACATGGAGAATTTAGGAGATTTTGCTGAGAATATGGCTATTACAAAGAGATTGTTAACTTAGATCAGATCAGGAGATCTGAAAAGCATTTGCACAAGAGGTAAGAGACATCCTGAATGTCTTGCAATAATCAAGGATATGGGGCAGGGATCAGCAAACTTTTTCTCTAAAGGGTTAGATGGTAAATATTTTTTGGTCAAGCAGCAAAATTGACTATATTATGCAAGTACCTACATAACTACTTAAAATGGAACCACTGAGGTATGCCAAAAAAATATTCTTAGCTTTCAGGCCATACGAAATGGGGAAGCGGGCTGCAGTTTGCTGACCCCTGATAGAAAGCATGATGGAATTAGGTCCTTCCTTGCTTTTCAGGAATTTCAGTGCAATCAGCATATAATTACTGCTGAGCATATTCCCACTATAGCTACTTCTGCTGCTGTGCCTATAGCCTCCACTGCTACTATTACTGCCATGACAGAAAGAAACAATGCCCATACCAAGATTACCAACATTCCTTTTAACATCGTCATTCCAAGTACTGCTGTCTTTCCCTAACATTTATGAGTACTTGCTCTTTTCTATGCTTTGCTAAGTACTATAGTATCACAGCTCTTTTGTGGTTCACTATAATCTTGAAGATGGAATTATTATTTCCTTTGAAGGGTTAAAGAAACTGTGACTTGGAAAAATTAGGGTCCAATGGTACCTAAGTGACGTGGGCACCAATGGAAACAGCATTCTTATTTCCACATATGTCACTTCAAAAAATATATATTATGTTACTCTTTTATGCTTTTCCCACATTACTTACATTTTGATATCCCCTGTTCAGAAATACTGGTGGGGAGGAAGTCGAGCTAGCTATGCAAATGGCTCTAAATCTTATACATCCTTATGACTATTGATACATTGAAGTGTTCCACTGTCATGCCTTTTCCTGACCTATGTAATAATCTCCCCCAAACTGGTTGGCACTGGGCCTGAATGGCTGCCCTTATTTTAGTTTCATTGGATGAAGTTCATTCTTGAGGTTTTAAATATTTAAAATTAATGGACAGTTTGGGAAAAAGTGGACTATCAAGCAAGAGGTGTTTGACCTCAATTGCATCTGTATTTAAAGTTGACTTTTTTTTCTATAGGAAGATTAAAAATATTGAAGTTAGAACAGAAAGTAGTACTTCTGTTGTATCCACGTAATATATTCGAGCTCCTTGACCTGTCTAGGGGAACAGAAAGACCAAATGAATAATATGACTGAGATCTACGAAAGAGGAATCTTCAAGCAGGCAACTTAACCCTCATTTAAATAGGGAAGAAACAAAGGTTTTGCCAATAGTTACATTCTTTAACTTGTATACTTTTCAACAAGAAGAAAATTTAGTCCTGAAAAATAATTTTTTATAAAGGCTGACGTTTTGGCCCAATATTGTTGTTATTGACTTATTTTTTTTTACACAAGTTTTAGGTCCACAGCAAAATTAAGCAGAAAGTACAAAGAGGTCCGATGTGTTTTGGTATTTTAAAAATTAATAGACTACTTGTTACATAAAATGAGGTAGGTTTTCTTGTTTGTTTTGTCTTTTTTTTTTTTCAATAGCACTCTAAAGGGTAAATTTATTTTGTCTGCAAATCAAAAGTGCATACATGTTGCCTTGTTTCCTCTTCACTTCAAAAATGTAAAGTTTCATCTAGAACTTAATTGTGTAAGTATTTGAGGAATAATTCATACCTTTATTATAGCAGATAAAAGTCTAGATAGGACATTTAAAAAATAATTTCTAAATTGTACCACAATTGTTTTAATTTCAAAAAACTTTCCTTTATCGTATTTTTATCTTTTATTTTGTATGTTTTAATAATTTCAAATTTTATTTTAGATTTGAGGGAATGTATGCAGGTTTGTAACATGATTATATTTTATGATGCTGACATTGGGGGTTTGAAGGGACCCATCACCCAGGTACTCAGCGTAACACCCCATAGGCAGCTTTTCAGCGCCTGCTTGCCTCTCCCTCCCTTCCTTTAGTAATCCCTAGGACTATAGTTCCCCTCTTATATATTTATGAACCCAAAGTTTAACTCCACATATAGGTGAGAATATGTGGTATTTGATAATCTGTTCTTAAGTTAATTCACTTAGGATATGGCCCCCACCTATATTCATGTTATTGTAAAAAAAAAAAATACATAATTTTGATTTTTTTATGGCTGGCATTCCATGATATATATTTACCAAATTTTATTTATCCAATCCACCATTGATACGTATGTAGGTTGATTTCATGTCTTTGCTACTGTGAATAGTGCTGTTATTAACATGTTAGTACATGTGTCTTTTTGGTTAAAAAAAATGTATTTCCTTTGAGTATATACCCAGGAATGGGATTGCTAGATCAAATGGTAGCTCTGATATAAGTTTTCTGATAATATTTCAAACTGCTTTCCACAGTGGCTGAACCTATTTACATTCCCACAAACAGTGTATAAGCATTCCCTTTTCTCTGCAGAATGGATAGCATCTGTTTTTTGGGGTTTTTTTTTTTTTTTTTTGGTCTTTTTAATAATAGCTATTCTGACTGGTGTGAGGTGGTATCTCGTGGTTTTGATTTTCATTTTTTTAATAATTAGTATGGAACATTTTTTCATATGCTTATTGGCTGCTAGTATATCCTTTTTTGAGAAGTGTCTGTTCATGTTCTTTGCTCACTTTTTAACGAAGTTATATGCTTTTTGCTTGTTGACATGTTTAAGTTCCTCATAGATTCTGCATATTTGAACTTTGTCCAATAAATAGTTTGCAAATATTTCTTCCCATTCTGTAGGTTGCCATTTAAGTCTGCTGATAGTTTCCTTTGCTGTGCAAAAGCTCTTTAGTTTCCCTAGGTACAACTTGTCAATTTTTGTTTTAGTTGAAATTGTTTTTGAGGACTTAGTCATAAATTCTTTGCCAGGGCTGATGTCCAGAAAGGTAATTCCTGGGTTTTCTTCTAAGATGTTTATGGTTTGGGGCCTTAAATTTAAATCTTTAATACATTTCGAGTTAATTTTTGTAGATAGTAAAAGTCAGGGGTCTGCTTTCATTCTTCTGCATATGGCTAGCTAATTACCCAAGTACCATTTATTGAACAGGGAGTTCTTTTCACATTGCTTATTTTTGTTGACTTTGTTGAAGATCAGATAGTTGTAGGTATATTGCTTAGTTTCTGTGTTCTCTATTCTGTTCCATTGGACAGTATTTGTGTCTATATTTGTGCTAGTAC
The DNA here is from genome assembly GCF_003255815.1 of Theropithecus gelada. Lineage (NCBI taxonomy): Eukaryota > Metazoa > Chordata > Mammalia > Primates > Cercopithecidae > Theropithecus > Theropithecus gelada. The sequence continues at coordinate 71,815 of NW_020257641.1, read as the reverse complement.
CATGTTGTTTTGATTACTGTAGCTTTAAGAATATTTTGAAGCTGGGTCTTGTGATGCTTCTTGCTCTGTTCTTTTTGCTTATAAATGTTTTGGCTAATATGGCTCCTTTTTGATTCCATATAAATCAAAATAGTTTTTCCAATTTTTTGAAAAAATGATATTGGTAGTTTGATAGGAATAGCATTGAATCTGTAGATTTCTTTGAACAGTATGGCCATTTTAATGATATAATTCTTCCAGTCTGTAAACATGGAATGATTTTTCATTTGTTTGTGTCATCTCTGATTACTTTCAGCAGTGTTTTATAGTTCTCCTTGTAGAGATCTTCACCTCCTAGGTTAAATGTATTCCTTTTTTTTCTTTCTCTCTTTTTTTTTAACAACTATTGTAAATGGGATTGCACTCTTGATTTGGCTCTCAGCTTGAACATTATTGGTGTATAGAAATGATACTGATTTTTGTACACTAATTTTGTATTGTGAAACTTTACTGGAGCTGTTTATCAGGTCTGGGAGCCTTTTGGCACTGTCTTTGAAGTTTTCTAGGCATCATGTCATCAGTGAAGATAGATACTTTGACTTTGTATTTTTTTTTATTTGAATGCCTTTTATTTCTTTTGCCTGATGGCTTTGGCCAGTGCTTCCAATACCATGTTGAGTAGGCATGGTTAGAGTGTGCATTACTTTGTTTATCCTGTTCTTAAGAGGAATACTTCCAGCTTTTGTCCATTCAGAATGATGTTGGTTGTGGGTTTGTCATCGATAGCTCTTAATATTTTGAGGTATTTTCTGTTAATGCCTAGTTTCTTAGGTGAGGGAGGGTTATTATGAAGTGATGATGGATTTTATCAAAAGCCTCTGCATCTATTGAAATGATCATATAGTTTCTGTGTTTAGTTTTGTTTATGTGATGAATTACATTTATTGATATACCTATATTGTAACAACCTTGCATCCCAGGGATAAAGCCCACCCAATCATGGTAAATGAATTTTTTGATGTGATTGCTGGGTTTGATTTACTGGTATTTTGTTGAGAACATTTGTGTCTGTGCTCATCAAGGATATTGGCCTGTAGTTTTCTTTTTTGGTGTGTCTTTACCAGGTTCAGATATCAAGGTGATGTTGGTTTCCAAGAATGAGTTAAGGATCAGTCTCTTTTCCTCAATTTTTTAGAGTAGTTTCATTATTATTGGTACCAGCACTTCTCTGTACATTTGAATTTGGTTGTGTAACCAAATTTGGCTGTGAAATCATCTGGTCTATCTCTCTCTCTCTCTTTTTTGATTGTTAGTTTTTTAATTATTGATTCAAATCCAGAGCTTAATATTGGTTTGTTCAAGTTTTCAGTTTCTTCCTAATTCATTATTCAGAGGTTGTGTGTTTCCAAGAATTTATCCATTTTCTCCAGATTTTCTCATTTGTGTGCATAGAGGTGTTTACAATAGTTTCTGAGGATCTTTTGTATTTCTATACAATCAGTTGTAATCTCCTTTGCCATTTCTGGTTGTGCTTTTTTGGATCTCTTCTCTTTTTTTCTTTGTTAATTTAACTAGCGTTTGAATTGATTTTGTTTATTCTTTGAAAAAGCCAACATTTGGTTTACATTTGGTTTCCTTGATTTTTTCTATGAATTTTTGATTCACAATTTTATTCAGTTATGCTCTAATTTTAGCTACTTTTTTTCTTGCTGGATTTGGGGTTAGTTTGTTCTTGTTTTCTCTAGTTCCTCTAGGTATAATGTTAGATTAATTCTAGATCTTTCTAATTGCTTAATGTAGGCATTTAGCTCTATAAACTCTCCTTTTAACACTGCTTTGGCTTCATTCTAGAGATTTTGATATGTTGTGTCTCTGTCTTTAATCATTTCAAGGAGTTTTTAAATTTTATTATACCATAATTTTCTTTACTCAAAAGGCATTAAGAGCAAGTTGTTTAATTTCTATATAATCATTTAGTTTGGAGAGATCATCTTAGCATTGCTTTCTATGTTTATTCACTGTGGTCCAAGAGTATGGTTGGTATGATTTCAATTTTTTTGAATTTATTGAGACTTGATTTATAGTTGAGCATGTGGTCAATCTTATGATACGTTCTGTGTTCAGATGAGAAGAATGCATAATCTGAGGTTGATGGGTGGAGTGGTCTGTAGATGTCCATTAGATGAAATTGATCAAGTGTTAAGTTTAAGTCCAAAACTTCTATTAGTGTTCTGCCTTGATTATCTAACACTGTGAATGGGGCATTGAAGCCCTTCACTATTATTGTATGGCTGTCTAGATTTTTTTGCAGCTCTAGAAGCACTTCTTCCTTGTTGCCCTGTTTATGTCTTGTTGAATTGAGCCATTTATCATTATGCAATTGTCTTCTTTGTCTTTTTTACTGTTGTTGGATTAGAGTCTATTTTATCTTATATAAGAGTAGCAACCCCTGCTGTTTTTTGTTTTCTGTTTGCAAGATAGATCTTTCTCCAACCTTTTACTTTGAGTTTATGGGTGCTGTTACATATGAGATAGGTCTCTTGAATACACCAGACAAATGGTCTTATTTTTTTTGTCCAACTTGCAGCTCTGTCTTTAAAGTGGGGTGTCTTTAAAGTAGGGTGTCTTTAAAGTGGGGTGTTTAGACAATTTACATTCTAGGTTAATATTGATATGTGAAGTTTTGATCCTATTGTGAAGTCATTTGCTGGTTGCTTTGTAGTTTCTATTGTTTAGTTGTTTTATAGGACCTCTGGACTTTGTGTGTGTGTGTGTGTGTGTGTGTGTGTGTGTGTGTTAGCAAGTATTGTTCTTTCATTTCCATGCTTAGAATGCCCTTGAGAATATCTTATAAGGCCAGTCTAGTGGTAATAAATTCCCTTAGTGATTGATTGTCTGGAAAATATTTTATTTCTCTTTTACTTATGAACCTTACTTTGACAGGACATAAGATTCTTGGTTGGAATTTCTTTTATTATTATTATTAGTAGTAGTAGTATTATTAGTATTATTAGTATTATGCTTTAAGTTCTGGGGTGCATGTGCAGAATATGCAGGTTTTTACATAGGTATACACGTGCCATGGTGGTTTGCTCCACTCATCAACCCATCATCTACATTATGTATTTCTCCTAATGCTATTCCTCCCCAGTCCCCCACCCCCTGACAGACCCCAGTCAGTGATGTTCCCCTACCTGTGTCCATGTGTTCTCATTGTTCAACTCTCACTTATGAGTGAGAACATGCGGTGTTTGGTTTTCTGTTGTTGTGTTAGTTTGCTGAGAATGATGGTTTCCAGCTTCATCCATGTCCCTGCAAAGGACATGGACTCATCCTTTTTTATGGCTGCATAGTATTCCATGGTGTATATGTGCCACACTTTCTTTATCCAGTCTATCATTGATGGGCATTTGGGTTGGTTCTAAGTCTTTGCTATTGTAAACAGTGTCACAATAAATATACGTGTGCATGTGTCTTTATAGTAGAATGATTTATAATCCTTTGGGGATATACCCAGTAACAGAATTGCTGGGTCAAATGGTATTTCTAGCTCTAGATCCTTGAGGGATAGCCACATTTTCTTCCACAATGGTTGAACTAATTTACACTCCTACCAACAGGGTAAAAGCAATCCTATTTCTCCGCATCCTCTCCAACATCTGTTGCTTCCTGACTTTTTAATGATTGCCACTCTAACTGGTGTGAGATGGTATTTCATTGTGGTTTTGATTTGCATTTCTCTAATGACCAGTGATGATGAGTTTTTTTTCATATGATTGTTGGCCACATAAATGTCTTCTTTTGAGAATGGTCTGTTCATATCCTTCACCCACGTTTTGATGGGGTTGTTTGTTTTTTTCTTGTAAATTTGTTTAGGTTTTTTTAGATTCTGGATACCAGCTCTTTGACAGATGGATAGAATGCAAAAATTTTCTCCCATTCTGTAGGTTGCCTGTTCACTCTGATGATGTTTTTTTGTTTTGTTTTGTTTTGTTTTTTTTGCTGTGAAGAAGCTCTTTAGTTTATTTAGATCCCATTTGTCGATTTTGGCTTTTGCTGCCATTGCTTTTGGTGTTTTAGTCATGAAGCCTTTTCCCATGCCTATGTCCTGAATGGTATTACCTAGGTTTTCTCCTAGGGTTTTTATGATTTTAGGTCTTACTTTTGAGTCTTTAGTCCATCTTGAGTTAATTTTTGTATAAGGTATAAGGAAGGGATCTAGTTTCAGCTTTCTTCATATGGCTAGCCAGTTTTCCCAACACCATTTATTAAATAGAGAATCCTTTCCTCATTGCTTGTTTTTGTCAGGTTTGTCAAAGATCAGATGATTGTAGATGTGTGGCATTATTTCTGAGGTCTCTGTTCTGTTTCATTGGTCTATATATCTGTTTTGGTACCAGTACCATACTGTTTTGGTTACTGCAGCATTGTAGTGTAGTTTGAAGTCAGGTAGCGTAATGCCTCCAGCATTGTTCTTTTGCTTAGGATAGTTTTGATTATGTGGGCTCTTTTTTGGTTCTATATGAAATTTAAAGTAGTTTTTTCAATTCTGTGAAGAAAGTCAAAGATAGCTTGATGAGGATAGCATTGAATCTATAAACTACTTTGGGCAGAATGGCCATTTTCACAATATCGATTCTTCTTATCCATGAGCATGGAATGTTTTTCCATTTGTTTGTGTCCTCTCTTATTTCCTTGAGCAGTGGTTTGTAGTTCTCCTTGAAGAGGTCATTCACGTCCCTTGTAAGTTTTATTTCTAGGTATTTTATTCTCTTTGTAGCAACTGTGAATGAGAGTTCACTCATGATTTGGCTCTCTGTCTGTTATTGGTATATAAAAATGCTTGTGATTTTTGCACGTTAATTTTGTATCCTGAGACTTTGCTGAAGTTGCTATCAGCTTAAGGATATTTTGAGCTGAGATGATGGGGTTTTCTAAATATACAATCATGTCATCTGAAAACAGAGACAATTTTACTTCCTTTTGTCCTAATTGAATACCCTTTATTTCTTTCTCTTGCCTGATTGCCCTGGCCAGAACTTCCAATACTATGTTTAATAAGAGTGTTGAGAGAGGGCATCCTTGTCTTGTGCCAGTTTTCAGAGGGAATGCTTCCAGTTTTTTCCCATTTAGAATGATATTGGCTGAGGGTTTGTCATAACCTGCTTTTATTATTTTGAGATACACTCTATCAATACCTACTTAATTGAGAGTTTTTATCATGAAGGGGTGTTGAATTTTGTCGAAGGCCTTTTCTGCATCTATTGAGTTAATCATGTGGTTTTTGTCATTGGTTCTGTTTACGTGATGCATTACATTTATTGGTTTGTGTATGTTGAACCAGCTTGCTTCCCAGGGATGAAGCAATAAAGTTGGCTTCATCCCCAGAATTTCTTTTATTTAAGAATGATGAAAATAGGCCCCTAGTCTCTTCTGGCTTATAAGGTTTTTGCCAAGAAATTCATCAATAGCCTGATGGGCACTTGGAAGGAAAGAATAATGTGTAGAGGTTCACACCGTATATTTTTTCCAAGAAGCAACACACGAAGTTAACAGAAAAATGGAAAGAATCTACAGACCCTTTGAAAGAAGTGGCAGGCTGCAGCCTTCACCATGAGACAGGTGAAAAATTGTAAACCCCCAGAGTATGAGAGTGGGAGACACTGCCTCCAGGATACACATCCCCACAAGGGAACCTGAAAATCCAGGCTATCTGAGAAGGCCTTAACCCTACCCCGAATTGGAACTGATTTAGGGAGTGATGAGAAATCTAACAGAAGAAGCGGCAGTGGAAATTGCCTGGCAGGCATTCCCAGTCTTTAGTGCCGACCTAGAAAAGCCATTCCTTATTGTATGTCACAGGAGACCTTGGGGAAGTCAGCCAACTAGCTCAGGCAGAGGTTACAGGTTGAACGAAGCTTCCAATTGAATTTTGCAATATAACATCAAGTGGAGACAAACTCCCTTGGCCAGAACCTGGGGGGTGAGCCAGAAGTGTGCTGCAACCACCAGCGCAGGAACTGGGCACCTGGCCTTGCATGCAGATGGAAAGGGGCATGCCCTGAACAGTACAATTGTTATTGCCACAGGGAAAACTTATGGTCTGGGACAGGTGGAGTTCTTAACTCAGCTGCTTAGAAGTTAGCTGGGTGCTTTTAATGGGGTAATGCAGGAGTGAGAACTGCCTTGCCAATTGTGTAGAATCTAGGTGAGACTAACTACCACCCGCTACTCTCCACTCCCTGTGCAAAGCCTTCTATGCAGCAGAGGCAGTTACACTCCCCACTGGAACCTTACTCCAGTAACCTGAGAACCACTGATCCCCACAGGGGCCGCAGCTTGCCCGCACATGGAGCGTCAGAGCACAGAGCTGTCTGACCCAGCCCCTACTTGTCTGTTCCCCTCCACCGGCCCTGGCAGCTTAACACAAAGGACAGAAATTTTTGGGAGATTTATGGCCACACCCTCCACCTGACAAACCATAATACTTCCCCTGGGCAGCATAGAAAAGCTCAAATCCCACTTTTACCACTGCAGCTGGTGCTCTTTTGCAAATGCCACTTCCTGGTTGGAAGCCAACTAATACAGTTCATTACAGCACCTCTAGGTGGAATAACACTGCGCCCATAAAGGAGAAAACTGGTGCATGATGTCATCTATCACCATTGACTGCAACACACTGGCTAACCAGGAAGTCCTTAGTCTGTCAACATGACCAGTTCACTACTATTAAGACCAGCATTTGAGAAAGCCAGCATTCGAGAACACTAAGGCTATCTATAACCAAGGAATCTCACAGAGTCTACATCACTCTCCTGCCACCCTCATCAGAGCTGGTGCTGGGCTGGGAGATTTTAGGACAGGTCATATCACCAGATCCTTTGCAGACATTCCCCAGTACCAGCCTGGAGTGTGGCAGCCCAACTGGTAGCTAGGCCTAAAAGACCCATATTATCCTTATAATTTGACTGTCAAGAACTCCTACTTTTAGGAGAAGGGGGAGAGCATCACATCAAGGGAACATCCCACAGGACAAAATAATTCAGATGGGAGGCCTTGAATCCTAGATCTTTCCACTAGTAGGAAGTTTCTTTCAGCAAAGACATAATTGCAGTGCTAGGCTTAGCAGGGAAAGTCAGTAGCTCTTCTCCAAAACCCAGGTAGCTTTGGTATTTGTGAACATCGTTGGAGAAGTGGGCTTCTTTCTCCTCTTGTCCACCACTACAGACATAGCTGGGGCTTCTCCCATGGGAGCTTGGCATAGCTGCACCTATAGACACCTTTCCTGAAATACTTCAGGGTGACCGCATCCTCACAGGAGGAGTACACCCAGGTTCAGGCTTTCATGAGAGGCGGAGTCACAATTCCTCTTTACTTGGAACATCAACATTTCTACAGATGAAAAGAGGTGCTTGTCTAATCTGAATAGCCAGAACACTGGGGAAGAAATGAGTCTGAGAGGTGGATAGCTTTCCTGATGACCTGGCAGGGGAGCTGAAGTGACTCCTACCCTTCCCAACTGATAAAACCTCAGGGCATTTCACTGAGAGCTCCCACAGCCATTTCTGTCAAGGGTGAGACCTCTGTTCACCATTGGATATTGCATTTACCCACCTGCTTTAGCTAAAACCGGTGCTTACCCAAGGACACCTCAACTACTGACCTGAAGCCAGAGCCATCAACTCAGTTAATAAAATACTGTGGAAGAATAAATAAATAAAATAGTGCACACCCGGGGAAAATGAGATAAGCTTCAAGAGACCTACGCCATTTCAACCTCATAAGAGACAAGGAACTTGCTCACACACTGCATACATTGGTACTACAATGAGCACCTGAGAAAACCGTCATACAAATACTCTCTATAACCAAGGAACTCATACAGAATCTTCACCCTTAAAGAGGATGAAGAACAAAATTAAGTTATAATAAACATTAAACATTAAAGTCACATCCTTAAGGGGGAAATGTAATGTTAAAACATAAAGTCAAGAACGATTACAATAGTCTACCCAAATGAGAAGGAACCAGAAAAGTAACTTCTGGTAATATAATAAAAAAGATCCTATGACACCCCCAAAAGATCATGCTAGCTCCCCAGTGATTGATTCAAGCCAATATAAAATATTTGAAATACTAGATAAATAATTCAGAAGGCTGATTATTAAGCTATTCAAGGAGATACCAGAGGAAAGTGAAAACCAACATAAAGAAATTTTTAAAAAATCAGGATATGAATGAAAAATTTTCTAGAGAGATATATATCATAAAGAAAACCCAATCAGAGCTTCTGGAAATGACAAATGCACTTAGAAAATTACAAAATGCAGTAGAAAGCTTCAATAGTAGACTACAGGAAGTAGAAGAAAGAATTTCAGAACTTGAAGACAAAGGTTTTGAATTAACCCAATCAGACAAAGATGAAGAAAAATCTGCATACAGGAAGCTCAAGGAACTCTTGGGAAATTCATTGCAAAAGGATACTCTCCAAGGCACATAGTCATCAGGCTACCTAAAGTCAACATGAACGGAATAATTCTAAGAGCTGTGAGACAGATGCATTAGATAACTTGTAAAGGAAAATCTATCAGACTAACAGCAGACTTCTCAGTAGAAACGATATAAACTAGAAGGGATTGAAGTCCTATCTTCAGCTTCCTTAAACAGAATAATTGTCAGTCAGGAATTTTGTATCCAAAAAAACTAAGTTTCATAAATGAAGGAGAAATAAAACCATTTTTCAGACAAAAAAAATGCTGAGAGAATTTGCCACTACCAAACCAGCACTATAAGAAATGCCAAAAGGAGGACTAAATCTTGAAACAAAAGCTTGATTTACACCAAAATGAATAAATTTTCCACTTAGATACATAATGGCAGAATGGATTTAAAAATCACATTCCATGCTCATGGCTAGGAAGAATCAATATCATGAAAATGGCCATATGGCCCAAGGTAATTGATAGATTCAATGCCATCCGCATCAAGCTACCAATGACTTTCTTCACAGAATTGGAAAAAATTACTTTAAAGTTCATATGGAACCAAAAGAGAGTCCGCATTGCCAAGACAATCCTCAGCAAAAAGAACAATGCTGGAGGCATCGCGCTACTTGACTTCAAACTATACTACAAGGCTACAGTAACCAAAATGGCATGGTACTGGTATCAAAACAGATACCAGTACCAATGGAACAGAACAGAGACCTCAGAAATAACACCACACATCTACAACCATCTGATCTTTGACAAACCTGATAAAAATAAAAAATGGGGAAAGGATTCCCAATTTAATAAATGGTGATGGGAAAACTGGCTAGCCATATGTAAAAAGCTGAAACTGGATCCCTTCCTTACACCTTATACAAAACTTAATTCAAGATGGATTAAGGACTTAAATGTTAGACCTAAAACCCTAAAAACCCTAGAAGAAAACCTAGGCAATACCATTCAGGACATAGGCATGGGCAAGGACTTCATAACTAAATCACCAAAAGCAATGGCAACAAAAGCCAAAATAGACAAATGGTATCTAATTAAACTAAAGAGCTTCTGCATGGCAAAAGAAACTACCATCAGAGTGAACAGGCAACCTACAGAATGGGAGAAAATTTTTGCAATCTACCCATCTGACAAAGGGCTAATATCCAGAATCTGCAAAGAACTTAAACAAATTTACAAGAAAAAAATCAAACAACCCCATCAAAAAGTGGGCAAAGAATATGAACAGACACTTATTAAAAGAAGACATTTACACAGCCAACAGACACATGAAAAAATGCTCACCATCACTGGTCATCAGAGAAATGCATATCAAAACCACAATGGGATATCATCTCACACCAGTTAGAATGGTGATCATTCAAAAGTCAGGAAACAACAGGTGCTGGAGAGGAGATGTGGAGAAATAGGAACGCTTTTACACTGTTGGTGGGAGCATAAAAAGCATGTAAACTATTCCAAATCCATTGTGGAAGACAGTGTGATGATTCCTCAAGGATCTAGAACTAGAAATACCATTTGACACATTGTATATACCGTTTGGGTATATACATTTGGTGCATACCCAAAGGATTATAAACCATGCTACTATAAAGATATGTGCACACATATGTTTACTGCCGCACTATTCACAAGAGCAAGGACTTGGAACCAACCCAAATGTCCATCAGTGATAGACTGGATTAAGAAAATATGGCACGTATACACCATGTAATGTTATGCAGCCATAAAAAAGGATAAGTTCCCGTCCTTTGTAGGGACATGGATGAAGCTGGAAACCATCATTCTGAGCAAAGTATCACAGGAACAGAAAACCAAACATTATATGTTGTCACTCATAGTTGGGAATTGAACAATGAGAAGAACACTTGGACACAGGGCAGGGACCATCATACACTGGGGTCTGTCATGAGGTGGGGGGATGAGGGAGGGATAGCATTAGGAGAAATACCTAATGTAAATGACGAGTTAATGGGTGCAGCAAACCAACATGGCACATGCATACATATGTAACAAACCCAGACGTTGTGCACATGTACCCTAGAACTTAAAGCATAAAAAAAAAAGTCACAACCCAAATATCTACTGTTTTCAAGATACTTGCCAAACATGGAAGGATTCTTATAAATGCAAGGTATAGGAGTGGAAAATGTGATTCCATGTAAATGGAAATAAAAAATGAGCAGGTATAGCTATTCTTGTATCAGACAAAACAGACTTAAAAGTAACAAAAGTAAAAAAAAAAAAAAAAAAAAAAAGACAAGATCACTATACAATGATGAAAGGATCAATCTAACAGGAACATATTATAATCCTAAATGTATATGCACCTACCACTGCAACTCCAAGATTTATAGAACAATTACTGATAGGTCTAAGAAATGAGACAGACAACAGCACAGTAATTATGGTGGGCTTCAATACTCCACTGACAGCACTATAAAGATCATTGAGACAGAAACTCAGCAGAGAAACAATGGACTTAAATTACACTCTAAACAAATGTAACAGATATATACAGAATATTCTACCCAACAACTGCAGAATATACATTCTTTTCATCAGCAAATGAAACACTGTCCAAGATAGACCCATGATAGGCCACAAAACAAGTCTTAATAAATTTAAGAAAATCAAAATCATATCAAGTGTCTTCTCAAACCACAGTGGAATAAAATTTGAAATCAACTTCAAATGGAACTTTCAAAATTATATAAATACATGGAAATTAAATGATATGCTCCTGAATGATTTTTGGTTAACAATGAAATCAAGATGAAAATTTATAAATCTTTGAAATGAGTAATAATAGTGACACAAATTATTAAATCCTCTGGGATACAGCAGAAGCAGTGCAAATAGGAAAGTTCATAGAGTTAAATGCCTACATTAGAAAGTCTGAAGTAACCCAAATTGACAATCTAATGTCATACCTCAAGGAATTAGAGAAACAGGAACTAAATAGAAAGTCAGCAAAAGAAAATAAATAAACTTCAATATTAAATAAATATTAAAATTGAAACAAAAACATGGAAAATATAAATGAAACAAAAAGCTGATTCTTTGAAGATATTAAAAAATTGTTAGACCATTAGTGAGATTAACCAAAAAAACAAGAGAGAAGATCCAAATAATATCAATTAGAAATAGAACTAGAGACATTACAACTGACACCACAGAAATACAATAATTCAAAACTACTCTGAATACCTTTATGTGCACAACATAAAAAATCTAGAAGAAACGGATAAATTCCTGGAAACATGAAACCTCCTAGCATGAATCAGGAAGAAATAGAAATCCTGAACAAACCGATAATAAGCAGCAAGATTGAATCATTAATTTTAAAATTGCCAATAAAAAAAAACGAGGACCAGATAGATTCACAGCTAAATTCTATCAGACAGTCAAAGAATAATTGGTACCAATCCTACCGAAATTATTCCAAAACACTGAGAAAGAGGAAATCCTCTCTAAATCATTGTATGAAGGCAGTATCACCTTAATACCAAAAGCAGGAAAGGACATAACAAAAAAAGAAAACTACAGACCAATATTCCTGATGAACATAGATGCAAAAATTCTCAAAAAAAAAAAAAAATACTAGCTAATCAAATCCAACAGCACATCAGAAAGATAATACATCTTGATCAAGTTGGCTTCATCTCAGGGATGGTTTAACATACGCAAATCAATAAATATAATGCATCTTATAAACAGAATTAAAAACAAAAACTACATGATCATCTCAATAGATGCAGAAAAAGCATCCAATAAAATCCAGCATCCCTTTATAATAAAAACCTTCAATAAACTAGGTATAGAAGGGTTTTACCACAAAATAATAAAAGCTATATGTGACAAACCCACAGCCAAGATCATACTGAATGAAGAAAAGTTGAAAGGATTCCCCCTGAGAACTGGAACAAGATCAGGATACTCACTTTCACCACTCTTATACAATATAGTACTGGAAGTCCTAGCCAGAGCAGTTAGGCAAGAGAAAGAAATAAAAGCCATCCAAATTGGAAAAAAGGAAGTCAAACTTGCTCTTCACCAGTGATATGATCATATACTTAGAGAACCCTAAAGACTCATCCAAAAGATTCCTAGATCTGATAAACAAATTCAGTAAAGTCTCAGGTTCCAAAAGCAATGTACAAAAATCAGTAGCACTGCTATGCTATGATGACCAATCAATGACAATCTGAGAATCAAATAAATAACTTAAATTTTACAACAGCTGCAAAAAAGTACAATATATAGGAATATACTTAACCAAGGAGGTGAAAGATCTCTACAAGGAACACTAAAAAATTCTGCTGAGATAATTCATAGATGACACAAACAAATAGAAATGTATCTCATGATCATGGATGGGGAGAATTAATAATGTAAAAATGACCATATTGCCCAAAGAAATCTACAGATTCAATGCAATTTCCATAAAAATAGCAGTATCATTTTTTACAGAGCTAGAAAAAAAATCCTAAAATTCTTGTGGAACCGAAAAAGAGCCCAAACAGCTAAAGTAATTCTAATAAAAGAGAATCAAATCTGGAGGCATCACATTGCCATACTTCAATTATAACACAAGGCTATAGTTAACAAAACAGCATGGTACTGATTTTAAAAATAGGTACTTAGACCAACGGAATAGAATAAAAAATTCAGAAATAAAGTTGAATACTTAAAACCAACTCATCTTTGACAAAGCATACAAAAACATAAATTGAGAAAGGATACTGTATTCAAGAAATTGTGCTGGGAAAACTGGCAAGCCACATGTAGAGCAATGAAACTGGTCCCTCTCTCACCTTATACAAAAATCAACATGATGAAAGACTTAAATATAAGACCTGAAACCATAAAAATTCTAGAAGATAATGTTGGAAAAAGTCTTCTAGACATCAGCCTAAGCAAAGAATTAATCACTAAGACCCCAAAAGGAAATACAACAAAACAGAAAGAAATAAAGGATACCTAATTAAACTAAAAAGCTTCTGAGCACAGCAAAATAAATAAGCAGCAGAGTAAACAGGCAACCCACAGAATGGAAGAAAATATTTGCAATCTATGCGTCCAACAAATAACTAGTATCCAGAATCTACAAGGAACTCAAATCACAGCCTCCCCCTTCTGCCCCCCAAAATAATTCCATCAAAAAGGGGACAAGAGATATAAATAGATATTTCTCAAAGGAAAATACATAAATGGCCAAGAAGTATATGAAAAAATGTAAGCATCACTAATTATCAGGCAATTAAAACCATGATGAGATGCTACGTCGTTTCTGCAAAGATAGCCATAATTAAAAAGTCAAAAATCAATAGACGTTGGCATGAATGTGGTGAAAAAGGAATACTTTTGCACTGCTGATGGGAATGTAAATTAGTGCAACCTCTATGAAAAACATTAAGGAGATTCCTTAAAGAACTAAAAGTAGATCTATCATTTGACTCAGCATTCCCACTATTGGGAACTTACCCAAAGGAAAAGAAGTCATTCTACAAAAAAGGCATATGCACATGCATGTTTATAGCAGCACAACCAACCTTTGATTGGTGCCCATCAACAAATAAATGGATAAAGAAAATGTGGTATATATACACCATGGCATACTATTCAGCCATAAAAGGAACAGAATAATGTCTTTTCCAGCAACTTGGATGGAGTTGAAGGCCAGATTCTAAGTGAAGTAACTCAGGAATGGAAAACTAAATATTTTATGTTCTCTCTTATGAATGGGAGTTAACCTATGAAGACACAAAGAAATATAGAGGGTTATAATAGACTTTGGGGATTTGGCAAAGGCAAGAGGGAGTGAAGGATAAAAGACTGCATATTGGATATTGTGTACACTGCTCAGGGGACAGATGCACTAAAATCTCAGAATTCACCACTATAGTTTATCCATGTAAACAGAAGCCACTTGCTCCCCCAAAGCTGTTGAAATTTTTTAAAAAACTATAAAAAATTTTAAACGTTATTTGATAATTCTTTCATGATGTAATCATTAGATAATTTCTCAGATCTATTCCATTACCAGCATTCTTCAAAAGAAAGAAGTTCCAGTTATAGAGAACTCTGACATCACATAGATAATGCTTTAGTAAGTGCTAATTCTGTACATCTTGTGATGCTATTTTACATAACTAGAAGGAAAAATTGTCACAGTTTCTTCATTGGTATGGCCAGACTGATTGGATTTAATAAATTGTAAGATTTGAAAGGTAGACAAATTAATAATGTAACAAGCATATGTTTTAAAAACTTGTCAAGGCTGTTCCCTAGGAAAAAAAGTGAAGACAAATCAAAAAGGATAATCAAGAAGTCTGAAGTTGACTAATTTATCCTTCTATCATTTTTGAGTCGAATACTAGACATTTGATGGAAGACTTGTGTAAGTCATTAAACAATGGATCCAGAGGAAACTTAGAAGACATTTAGCCTGATTCTTCCATTCTATAGATGCTGAGGGTGAGGCCCAGAGGCTTCCTAATGGGCATTAGTGAGTCACAACAGATCTAGAATTAGATTCTGGTTTCTCATCCCAGAGATTATTCCACATGTTGGCTTTATAATGAGGTTCACAGCCAATGGTGCAAATAGCAGCTTTGCTCTAAATTTAACCAAAGGGCCCTCTTTGGTTGATTCTTCTTGACAGTGTGTGAGTGAATAAGCTATATTAATGACTTTTTCTCTCTAAAGCCAGATTGTAGTCTGAGAAGGAACAAGCTGCATTACTTATCCCTTCCTATCTGCTCTTCCCATTCTCTTTTTTATCTGTCTGCAAGCCCATTTTTGTTAGGGCATTTAATTTTCAGACCCTGTCTGTGATTGAGTCTATATGTCTTTCTTCTACTACCTTTCCTTTTTGTCTGCTCCTACACATTCTCTTTATCTTCATTGTTAATAGATATTTCATTTGCTGGACTCTTCTCATTTGTAACCTATCACTTGTTTTTATTATTTTCTTTCCTTCTCAGGCTCATTTTAGGTAATATGTTTTTCTCATGCTCTTTTCTCCCAGGAAAATAAAAAGGAAATAAAATACACGAGGAAAACATCCTTTTTATAAAGAGTGAAAAGCAAATTCTTAGTTTGACTGGAACTGTATCTTTTCTGTTTTCATCTTCTTTATTCTCTAAGTCTTTTAGGGTAAGAACCCTACATTGTACCTGAATCCTCAGTCATTTCCTGGTTGCTAACAGACTCATCAGTACCCCTTCTATTCAGTTAAAAAACACCACCCGAGGAACTATCAAAATAAATTGAGACATAAAATCAAGAGGAGCTTGTACTAATTAATATATTCCGCTTCTGCTGCAATACCTTATTAAACTTGTGACTAAGATGTAAGGCTTCTTTAATAACACATTGATGAATGTATCCATAATAGAGTTATCTTTTAAAGAAATCATTTTGGGAAACTGGCTACATTTCTGGTTATTTTGTTGCTGAAGATATGTTTGGACATACTTTCAGAGCCACACAAAGAAAGCAGTTCTGTTATTTTATGACTGCATCTCATTTTCTGACCCTCATTCCTCATCATGATTTAAATGGCCTTGTCAGGAGAGTGGCTTCCAAACAACTTCATATTTATAAAAATCAAATATGTATCCACAGAGGAGAACAAAGATTTTTGATCAGTGATGGTTTATAATAAAATGTTGTTCTAAATGCTTGTGAGCCCTAAAGGCACATGTTAACCTAATGTTAACCTATGCCCATCCTTCACCCTGCCAAGCATCTGTGGGACCAGTATTCCCGAAGCAGATGCATACCATGCCCACCACCGGCTTTTGTGGACTTTTGAGAATGGCAAAATATAAACGGGAATCTTCACTTCTACTCTATTATATTGATCTTTGGAATAGAATAATACCATCTGGTTTATATCTATCTCTAAAGTTGCTTTTTATTTGGATTCACAGAGTTCCAAATAAATAGGGTTTATCCAGAACTTTTACAGATTGCCTCACATACTATTACCACCTTATCTTCAAACTCATAAGTCATGGTTTCAGGGCCTGTCTCCTCTCTCTTCGTCCTGCTCTGCATCTCCTTATCCCTTCATCCATACCTTCTCCATCCTTGCTGTCTAGGCATTTTTGCTTTTAGTCCCTCTCTTGATACTACACACATACTGCTTCATATTTAACTTAGTCATTCCACTTGCTTAAGCCCCACAACTTAGAGCAACCTTTGAATACTCTCCTATTATCAGGTCCCATGTGAAATCCATCAGTAAATTCTGCAGTTTTTGCAATTTCTGTGATACAAGCAGTCACAAATCCCCTTTTCCCCCAGATTATTCTAATAGCCTCCTGATGAGTTTCCTTTCTTCAACACTTACCCACTGTCTTTGGCAGAGAGGCCAGGTTGAACCTTTGGGATGCAAGTCAGATCATGGCATGGCTTTTCCACAGGCATGCCAGGATCTCTCACACCACTCAATCCTAATAATGGCTATGTGATTTGCCTCCCACCACTCTTCTAACCTTGGCTCCCATGACTCTTGCTCACTCTAGATTCCCCACTGTTTCTTGAACATGCCATAGATGATCCTGCCTTAGGTCCTTTCCACATGCAATTTTCTCTGGGATGATCTTGTGCTACATGGCTGGTGACAACATTTTCCCTAGATGCTCCTCAACTGTCACCCACAAAATCTTCACCAAGATGACTGTCCCTTAAAAGAGCATCACCCCTCTGCTACATTCCTTGTTCCTTCTTACTTTGCTTTATTTTCCCCAACAGCAATTCTCTCTCTCTCTCTCTTTTTTTTTTCTTTTTGAGACGAAGTCTTGCTCTGTCATCCAGGCTGGAGTGCAGTGGTGCAGTCTCTGCTCACTGCAACCTCCACCTCCCGGGTTCCAGGGATTCCCCTGCCTCAGCCTCCTTAGTAGCTGGAATTACAGGCACACACCACCACACCTAGCTAATATTTGTATTTTTAGTAGAGACAGGGTTTCACCATGTTGGCCAGGCTGGTCCCAAACTCCTGACCTCAAGTGATCCACCTGCCTAGGCCTCCCAAACTGCTGAGATTACAGATGTGAGCCACTGTACCTGGCCCACAATAGCATTTCTTATCTGAATATATTCATTGTTTATCCATTTATTGTCTGTCTCCCTCATGCCTCTTACAATGCAAATTTAATGACAGCAAGGACTCTTGCTTAGCATGTAGAAGAAGCTTAATGAATATATGTTGATGTAGTCCCACTTGTTTATTTTTGCTTTTGTTACCTGTGCTTTTGTGTCATATCAAAAAATCATTGCCAAGATGAATGTCAAGGAGCCTTACCCCTATGTATTTTTCTACAAGTTTTATGCTTTTAGACCTCACATTTAAAAAGTGTCTACACAGCAAAGAAAACAACCAACAAAATGTAAAAGCAACCTACAGAATAAGAGAAAATATTTGCAAACCATGTATCTGGTAAAGAGTTTGTATCTAAAATCTATAAGGAACTCACAGAACTCAGTATTTTAAAAATGGACAAATGATCGAATAGACATTTTATTCAAAGAAGACATGCAAATGGCTGACAGATCTATGAAAGATGCTTGAGCATTTCAGAGAAACGCAAAGCAAAACCGCAATGAGATACCACCTCACACATTTTCTAATGACTGCTATTGAAAAAAGCAAGAGATAACAAGTATTGGCAAGGGTGCAGAGAAAAGAGAATCCTTGTACCCAGTTGGTAGGACTGTAAAGTCCTGTAGCCATTGTTGAAAATGATATGGAAGTTCATCAGAAAATTAAAAGTAGAACTACCATTTGATCCAGCAACCCCACTTCAGTACATATTAAAAGGACATAAACCAGTTTCTTGAGATTTCTAAGCCCCATGTTGATTGCAGCATTACTCACAATAACCAAGATAGGTAAACAACCTATGCCGTCCATCAGTGAATGAATGGATACAAAATATTGTGGAACATTTATACAATGGAATATCATTAACATTTGCAACAATATGGATGAACCTGGAGGACACTATGCTAAGTGAAACAAACTAGAAACAGAAAAGTAAATACTGTAAGTTCTCACTTGTATGTAGCATCTTAAAAAGCTGAAATCATAAGAGCAGGATGTAGAACAGTGGTTGCCAGGAGCTGAGCAGGTGGGGAAATGGAGAGATATTGGTCAAAGGATACAAACTTCCAGTTATAAAGTGAGCCCATTCTCGGAATCTAATGTATGGGTAGTGATTGATATGTAAATTAATTGTGACAATCATTACACAGTGTGTATGTATATCAAGTCACCACTGCAGACACCTTAAATGTCTTTAATCTTTGTCAATTAAATATTTTAAAATAAGCTAGATTGGAAAGAAAAAAGTTGAAAGAATAATTGAATAAAAGGAGAGATGTTAAAGTGTTTAAAAACAGAGTCTTTGTTGTAAGATATATGTGGGATCAAGTGGCAATGTAATTATATTGATTACAACTGAATTTATAGGCCAGTCGTATATACTAAATGATTCATGATTAAAGAGTTTATCACGACGCCCATCAAAGGAACATGCTGTCACAAAGTTATGCTACTGCTGTTGTTCTTGCCACCCCTTAAATTTGCATCTTTACTTCAAGAACAACAGACCCAACACTGAACCCTCTGAGGGGGAGATAGAATTGGTGCTACCTCCCCTCCTCTGCTCTTCCAGGATGGGATAACCACCTGCTGTCCTGGGCCCACAAAGTAGTATTTTGTTATTGTAAGACTGCTGTCAGATATTTCATCTGTGTGATGTACCATCTCATTTTACTAAGCCATTTATTAAAATCAAAGAAGATATAGCCTCTGACCTTGTTTGCTTTTTAGTGTCAAAACCAAATCAAGGAATCGATAAAACTATAAGAAAATAAATCTTTGAAATTCATTTGAAGTTGACATCTTCAAGGAGAAACTTGAGTTTCTGGTAGGAGGATATTTACTGTCATTGCCAGATGAGTAACTACTGCTCCGATTTTATATCTTTCTTTCTAAGAGAAGCACACTCCTAGTCACCAGTTCACATATCCCCACAGGTAAAGAATAAAAGTATTCTCAGCTAAAATTAAAAACTCTCAATTCTTTCTTAACATTTGAAATCACCTTATATTTGTGGGAAATGGTGGAAATGGGACTTGGTAGGGATGCCAAAATATAAAGGAGTGATAAAAGAAATGGAAGAAATACACTTTTTTAGCCTAATAGCCAAAGCTTGGAATTAATTTAGGTTTGCCAAATGTATTTTCCAGCTCAAATACAAGTATGCTGTGACTGTTTTTTTTTTTTTTTTTTTTTTTTTTTTATACTTCACTAAACTGGAGAGTTCCCTTGTCAGAATAATTATTTGGGAATAATTTTAGGAAATGATATTGATAGACACAACTATCCCAAGCATAGCGACAGCTTGCTATGTGCTAGCTTTGAGCTAGGCATTGTACTAGGCGTTTAATAAACATTGCATAGACAGACCCCTCACAGGGACCCAGTGAATTATGTGTTATTTGTCATATTTTGTGGAAAAGAAAAGATTTCGAAGGATTAGTATCATTAGCAAGTAGCAGAGTCTGGATTTCACACTGAACCTGACTTGTCAGTAACTTGCCTACACTCTTGCTGAAAAGACTCTCAATGGGAACCCAAATCACTGTAATACAGTCAGGACCAACACTCTTCTCAGACAAGGGCAAAGACTTTCTATATTCCACCTGTCAGTCAAACTTGGCTGTGCTCTGGATTAGCAGTCTCCACATCAAGACACTTTCTTGCGTTAGTAGGTATGATTTGATGTCCTTCAGAATAAATGTCCTTTTTTCTGTAATAAAAATAATCTCAAAATATCAATGGCTTATAAACATTTATTTTATTATGCTGTACATGTAGTTTGGTTGATCTAGGCAGGGCTAGTCTGGGCTGGGCTGAACTCCAGCCTTCTGGTTGACTTCAGGTCTTTGTCTCTACTACCTAAGACATGTTTTTCCCATGGTAAGTCTCAGGAGTGCAAGAGAGAAAGCAGTGACGTGATGGCTCCTAGATCCTGTGTCTATAACTGGCCCACCATCACTTCTACCCACATTCACTTGGCCAAAGCCAATTGCCATGAGGGTAATAGGCGCATATTCTCTATTCATATTAGAGGCACTGCAAATTCATATGCTGAAGGCTTATATTTGTAATTCTGATATAGCAAGGGAGTTAAAAGAGGTGAGAATAACATGGAAACCATTTCTGCAAATGAAGCATGGACTTCAAACCCTATACTCTTATAGCATGGCTCTATGTATTTAAAATATAGGACTAATATCCAGAATCTACAAGGAACTCAAACAAATTAGCAAGAAAAAAACAATCCCATCAAAAAATAGGCTAGGTACATGAACAGACAATTTTCAAAAGAAGATATACAAATGGACAACAAACATATGAAAAAATGCTCAACGTCACTAATAATCAGGGGATTGCAAATCAAAACCACAATGTGATACCACTTTACTCCTGCAACTATAGCCATAATCAATAAATTAAAAAGTAATAGATGTTGGTGGGGATGTGGAGAAAAGGGAACACTTTTATACTGTGGGTGGGAATGTAAACTACTACAACCTGTATGGAAAATGGTGTGGAGATTCCTTAAAAAACCAAAAGTAGGGCTGGACGTGGTGGCTCACACCTGTAATCCCAGCACTTTGGGAGGCCGAGGTGGGCAGATCACGAGGTCAGGAGATCGAGACCATCCTGGCTAAAATGGTGAAACCCCATCTCTACTAAATATACAAAAAATTAGCCAGGCGTGGTGGCAGGCACCTGTAGTCCCAGCTACTGGGGAGGCTGAGGCAGGAGAATGGCGTGAACCTGGGAGGCAGAGCTTGCAGTGAGCCGAGATCACGCCACTGCACTCCAGCCTGGGTGACAGAGCAAGACTCCGTCTCAAACAAAAAAAAAGCAAAAAACTAAAAGTAGAACTATCATTTGATCCAGGAATCCCACTACAGGTTATCTACCCAGAGAAGAAGAAATAATTATATGAAAAAGATACTTGTACATGCATGTTTATGGCAGCACAATTCACAATTGCAAAAATCTAGAACCAACACAAACGCAATTAATGAGTGGATTCAATTAATGAGTGGATAAAGAAATTGTGAATTTTCTAAAGAAATGGGATACTACTCAGCCATGAAAAGGAACAAAATAATGGCATTCACAGAAACCTGGATGGAATTGGACACCATTATTCTAAGTGAAGTAACTCAGGAATAGAAAACTAAACATAATATTTTCTCACTCAGAAGTGGAAGTTAAGCTGTGAGGATGCGAAGACACAGAATGATACATTAAACTTTGGGGACTTGGGGGAAAGAGTGGGAGGTGGGTGAGGAATAAAAGACTACAAATTGGGTACAGTGTAAACCGCTTAGGTGATAGGTGCATCAAAATCTCATAAGTCACCACTAAAGAATTCATTCATGTAGCAAAACATTGCCTGTTCCCCCCAAAATCAATGGAAATAACGAATAAAAATTTTAAAAATTTAAGAAAAAAATGTAGATGAGAACATTTTTCTCACTGAGATATAGTGAAAATAAGATGAGATAAAGTAATATTCAGGGCACAGGCATGGACAAAGATTTTATGATGAAATCACCAAAAGAAATTGCAACAAAAGCTAAAATTGACAAATTGTATCCAATTAACCTAAAGAGCTTCTGCACAGGAAAAGACATTATCATCAGAGTGAACAGGCAATCTACAGAATGGGAGAGAAATTTTACAATCTACCCATCTGACAAAGGTCTAATATCCAGGATTTACATGGAACTTAAACTAATTTACAAGACAAAAAAAAAATCAAAAAGTAGGCAAAGGACATGAACAGACACTTCTCGAAAGAAGACATTTATGTGGCCACAAATATGAAAAAAGCTCAACATCACTGATCATTAGAGAAATGCAAATAAAAACCACAATGAGGTATCATCTTCCGTCAGTCTGAATGGCGATCATTAAAAAGTGAAGAAACAGCCGATGCTGGCGAGGCTGTAGACAAACGGAAACACTTTTGCACTGTTTGTGGGAATGTAAATTAGGTCAACCATTGTGGAAGACAGTGTGGTGACTTTTCAAGGATCTAGAACCAGAAATACCGTTTGATCCACCAATCCCATTACTGGGTATATACCCAAAGGAATATAAATCATTCTATTTTAAAGATACATGCACATGTATGTTTATTGCAGCACTAGTCACAGCACCAAAGACATGGAATCTACCCAAATGCCCATCAGTGATAGGCTGGATAAACAAAATGTGGTACATATATACCATGGAATACTATTCAGTAGTTAAAAGGAATGATGTGTACTTTGCAGAAACATGACTGAAGCTAGAAGCCTTCATCCACAGCAAACTAACGCAGGAACAGAAAACCAAACACTGCATGTTCTCATGCATAAGTGGGAGCTGAACAATGAGAGCACGTAGACACAGAGCGGGGAACAACACGCATCCGGGCCTGTTGGTGGGGCGAGGGGATGGAGAGCATCAGGACAAATAGCTAATACATGCAGTGGTTAATACCTAGGTGATGGGTGGATAGGTGCAGTAAACCACCCTGATACATGTTTACCTATGTAACAAACCTGTACGTTCTGCAACTTAAAGAAAAATAAAAATTTAAAAAACAGTAAAAATAAAATGAAATAAAATGAGATACTGTATGTAAACCACAGAGGATGATACTGGTGTAGTAAACAATTAATGGCAGCCTTTATTCTGGTTTTTGATGCTATAATTTTTAAATTTTTACAGTATTCCTTTTTTTGATTCATGCAAATAAATTGATTCTTGATCACTTGTTTAACCCTTAGTTGCAATTTATTAAGTAAGTATTTATGGATATACTACTCTGGATTGGCCTTGCTCATTGGTACCTACATCTATCTGGACTTCATCTGCTTGTTGCTTGTTTCCTGGGCATCTGTGTATCCAGATTCCTGATATATTATTTATTTTATTAGTTTTCTAACTTACCATAGTTGGCCTAATTTAAGGCCACTTAATTTTGCCTGAGTGCAAGTGAGTGGATTTTGATGGAAACTAATTAATTTTTTATTTCTGTTAAATCTGTGAATTTAGTTTATTCATAACTTTCTGGATTTCATCATCTAGTTTTTCATTTTCCAACGATTTAAACCTATTTCAGTTGAAAGTAAAAGAAAATTCAATGCAAACTAGCTTAAGCAAAAGGGGGCCTTACCTGAAAATTCTAGGAGTAAGGGCAGGTCTCCCAACGGCTTGTTGCAGAATTCAGTTCGTCTTCTCTTTCTCCTGCCTTCCATCCTGCTAACTTTGCTCTACTGTCATCTACTGTCATTCAGAAAAAATTTCCCCTTTTGGAAACTAGATGCTTCT
This sequence comes from Theropithecus gelada, assembly GCF_003255815.1. Taxonomy (NCBI): domain Eukaryota; kingdom Metazoa; phylum Chordata; class Mammalia; order Primates; family Cercopithecidae; genus Theropithecus; species Theropithecus gelada. The sequence goes on along the minus strand of NW_020257641.1, from coordinate 47,911 downwards.
TAACTGCAGACAAAATACTAGCAGGTTAAGTTACCCTTTCCTAGAATTTTCAGCTAACCTTTCATTGCATTTTATGGTTTTATTGGGAAACAAGTCTATCACTAATCCAATCAGTTACCTTGGATTAAAACAAAACACTTTGGGGCTGGGCGCGGTGGCTCACGCCAGTAATCCCAGCACTTTGGGAGGCCGAGGCGGGTGGATCACGGGGTCAGGACATCGAGACCATCCTAGTTAACATGGTAAAACCCCGTCTCTACTAAAAATACAAAAAATTAGCCGGGTGTGCACTCCAGCCTGGCGGACAAGAGCGGGACTCCGTCTCAAAAACAAAAAAAAGAAAAAGAAAAAGAAAAAAACACTTTGGTGTAAGCCTTAATGACATGCTCTCCTCCAGGAGTTGAGTTGAGCTAGTCTCATCTGTATTCATGCGCTATGGGGAAGAGATGATTCTGCTGAATCAATATTGAGAGGTAAAACAAACAAACTCAACAAAAAAGTTTGCTTTATTTTCTCTACCGTTTTTAAGACATTTTGACTAAACAGCTCTCATTACAAATTAGGTATATGCGTATAGACAGAGGTTCTGTGTTTAATCCCTTCCTCTTTCCTCTCCATCGACCCCAAGTGCTCAACAGTAAATCTCATTGGATGAGTGAGATTAGCTACGTGCATTTATGCCATTGCATAAAACGGTCAGATTTTTGTCTTTAGAGCTCTAGAGCCCTTAGTGCTAAATGAACATTCTTCAATTTCTGCAAAGGTTAAAAACCTGGCAAATAAGTTATTTTTGACCGGCTGTGCTACCACCAAGAACAAGGTTGCAGAATATTGCTATCATTTTTTTTTTTTTCTTTTTTCTTTTTGAGACGGAGTCTCGCTCTGTCGCCCAGGCTGGAGTGCAGTGGCGCGATCTCGGCTCACTGCAAGGTCCGCCTTCCGGGTTCACGCCATTCTCCTGCCTCAGCCTCCCGTGTAGCTGGGACTACAGGCAGAATATTGCTGTCATTTTATGTCTGTTTCTCAGAAAGTTCATTGACCAGTGACTGACCTGCAGCTGTCAGTAGTTTATGGAGAATTCCATTTTCCCCTTTCCCCTCATCCTCCTCCCTCCAATGAACTGTTTGTATATTACCATCAAATTTATAGTAAATATTGCTGATGAAATGATACTGATAAAACGTGTGTAATACGTTGTACGTTTTCTGAGCACTATAATATCTATTCTTTTATTTAAACCTAATAAAAGTCTGGGAGGCAAATATTAGCAGTTATAAATTGAGTTAGAATTTGCAAAAAGCCATGTAAGGACTGCTGTGTGGTTTATATGATCTGACTTACTTTCAACATTTTTTTCACAACCACTACTCTGTAGTTTTTAAAAAACTTATCTTGGTCAGGGTCCTTAAAGAGAAGAAAGGGAGGTTTACTTTCATTTGGGAGAATCATGAAAATTGAAATAGGAAATTTTACGCCCCCCCCCGCCCCCAAAATCCTCAACAAAATAAGTTTCGTCTTTGAAGTGTATTTTCTTTGACACGTTATGTCTTCAGAGGAGACAAAATTAATAAAATTACCTATTTCAGAAAAGGCAAAGCTCAGATATATTTTAGAAGTCTGAAAGTGTAATGTGGTGGTTTTAAATTAGCTATTTCATATTTTCTGCTTTTTACGTTCACTCTTAATGTCCAATTAGAACAGATTATACCTTAGGAATTGTACCATATATTAGAAATCCTGGACTCTGTAATTATTATGTAATTCATCTTGAAAAGTTTCAATGCTAGAAAACATATTATTAGAACTATAGATTATCTAGTCTTGCTTGACTAGACCAGACCCAGTAAATTATATTCAATATTTTGTCTTTGCCTGTGAATGAAAAGGTTTCATTTGCCTGATTCTTATTAATCTAGGATTGAGATACTTAAGTACTAGGGTTCAAATAAGACCACACATTTTTTAATTCCAAGTATTATTTATACTTTCTGGTAATCTGCAGTAATTAACTACTAATTCTTGACTTAATGATAGCATCATTCTTTGGGAAACGACTTTGTATATCACGAAGTTATTTCAAACTGATAATAAAACCATTCTAAGTGTTTTTGTGTAGATAAACCTAGAGAATAATTTCCCCAAAGCATTTCTTTCTTCTAAACAGTGCCTGATAGTTGGTAGTTCACCATCCTTAATGTGCTTATATTTTGGCAAATGAGAATGGTGGAGACATTGTGTGTTCTTAGACTCACTGAGAAGAAAAGGATTAAGATAAAATAGAGAACATTTTTAAGTGTGCGTATTGTGGAAAAGAAATTCAAAGAGATATATGTAATTCCAAATATCCTTAAGCATAATAAGAGCGAGTGTGTGGATAGCTGCCGCGTTATACCATCAGAGACTGGGGAAAGGCTGGAAACCACCTCTTCTGCGGTGCTGTATCATATTCATCCCCCCAGAACAGCAATCTACAGAAGAGGAACCCAGGACTTTCACCAGGGGTAGTTGTTGAGTGAAAACGTTGATGTAATAGTTATACTTTGTTTTTTTGTGACATGGAAAGCTCCTAACCTAAGTGGCATCCTGGACTTATCTGATTTCTATGGTACCTGATACAGAAGGGCCAGTTAAAATAATTCCCTTATCTCTAGAGAAGTGTGGAGCTTCAGAAAATCAACTTTCCATTTCTGAACATATTTATTGAGAACAATAAAGTTAAAACGAACTTTAAAGGCAGACATAAAAAAGAAATATTGCTAAGAAATGACGGCCGGGCACGGTGACTAACGCCTGTAATCCCAGCACTTTGGGAGGCTGAGGCGGGTGGGTACCTGAGGCCAGTAGTTCGAGATCAGCTTGGCTAAAATGGTAAAACCCCGTCTCCACTAAAAGTACAAAAATTAACTGGGTGTGGTGGCGGGCGCCTGTAATCCCAGCTACTCAGAGGCTGAGGCAGGAGAATCGCTTGAACCCGGGAGGCGGAAGTTGCACTGAGCCGTAATCGCGCCACTGCACTCCAGCCTGGGGAACAAGAGCGAGACTCTGTCTCAAAAAAAAAAAAAAAAAGAAAGAAAAAAGAAAAGAAAAATAAAATAACAACAGAGCAGCCTGGGGCCTGGAGTAGCGGATATGCAGGATACACAAGTCTGGAGATCTAATAGACAATGTGAGGGTCACAGGCAATAAAACCATATTGGATCGGGATTTGTGCTAAATGAGTGGATTTTAGTTGCTTCCACCACAAAACAAAAAGATTTATATATTATCTCATAACATCATGTTGTATTCCTTAAATATACACAATGGACTTTATTTAAATACATGTATATGTATAATCTTATATAATGTAATTCTATTAGGTCTTTACTAGCCTCCTCCCTCTTAGGCAGTTACTGTTTAAAAGAAGAACCACAACACTTTTGCACTTAGACCCATTACTACAATCCTCTGTTACTTCCCAACTTACTACCTCCAATTCAGGGACAAATGAAATAAGCTACAAAAGACATGTCCTTAACAATATTGCTGATGTTTAAAAAACAAAAACAAAAACAAAAGAGAGAGAAACTAGCTGACTTCCATTTGGATACTGTGGCTTGGTTTATAAAAATTCAGTTTCAGGATCAACTGAGGCTCATTTATTTATTTTTCCTGTTTATTTGTCTTTTTATTAATCATTCATTAGTCTTCTGGGTTCCTTTACAGTGTTTTGTAAGCTTAGGCTTCTCCCCTAATTTTATACTCAGTAATTTGAAAGTATCTTAATAACTTCTCATTAATACTTGAAATGGGTATTTAGAACTCAGGAAACTGAATTCATGATTTCAAATATTCACTACACTGTATTTACTAGAGAAAGAATAGATGAGTTAGCAAACATGATTTCTTTCTCTCTAAGGAGAGAATGTCTTCTTTTCTCTCTTTTTCTTCCTTCTTTCTCTTTCTTCTCCCCTTCCTTTCTTGTCAGAAATGTAGTTTTTTCTTATAAAGGAAAAGATTTTAAAATTCTCTTAGAAGAGAATATAAAGAAGAAATCCTATTTCTTTGTTGTATCTTTTGCAAAGTTTTTTTCTTTTTTAATTACTATATCTTTTGGGAGTGGTAAAGCTGGTTTTGAAAGGTTGATAGTGCATGTTCATTCTCAGGATTTTGCAGCTTCCACATATAAATTGAAAGACTGATTGGCTACCCACTGGTATTGAAAACAGAGAGAACCTATGGGACCTGTGCTTGTCAGTCAGGTGGAGGAAATCATAGACACAAGCTAAGTAAAATGTGCTGTCAACGTGTATGAAATGTGGGCAAGCGATAAACAGACAGGAGGATGAAGTGATTACAGAGGGAGATACAAATGATGTGCAGAGAGACACATCTGCCCTCTCCACTGTCCAAGGCAGCACCACACTGATGAGCCTGCCCTGTTTATTCCTTTCCTAGGCTGTGGTTCAGTCTTGGTTTATTAGGGTTTTATCAAGAAGCCAATCAACACTTAGGAGTGTGCCCACTTCTGAGTGGTTATCCTTCCTTACCTGAGAAGCCAGAGAAAAGTAAGGTTGGAGCCATGTTGTGCCATCAAGAATCTCAGAAAAGCTCCAATAACTTCTTGCTTTGCCCTACATCACCTTCCAGTATCTGGCTAGTACCTGCCTTCAGAACTCCATCACACAACACACCTTGATGTGTCCAAAATCCTAACTAAGTCAGTCATATTCTGTTTGGTCCTTCCATGACTCTTGCTTGCTTGCCCTGAGGATATAAGTCAAGCTTCTGGCAGGGGGTACAAGGACGTTTTCAGCTGGCCTCTGTTTTTGTCTCTCACCTACTATTGTTGTCTGTCAAGCACCGTATCTTCCAGCCATAACCACCAGCCCTTTCTGGAGGTACTCTTCTCTCTGATGGACTGCTTTCCTCCAAGCTCGAGATTAATTCCCCGTGCTCCTCCCTGTCCCCATTGTCTGCTGCTAAACAGAGACTCATTCTTCATGACTCCAATCAGCTATCATCTCTTTGCTGAAGCTTTTCTGACTCACCCATCCTTTTCATATATAAAGCAGGTATTCTTCCTCTTTTCTCTGTACTTTTGGTTTGTTCACGACCTGCCCTCTGTCTATGGGGAATGGAGTCTCATGAGACTCAGTGCAGGAACTGTGCCCATCTTGTTTGTCATCATATCTTTGGTGCTCGGCACAGGAATGGGTACATAATAAGCTATCCATAAATTTTAGTTGAATGAATAAATGATGAGTAAACACAAGGTGCTAATATGAGGTGTTATTTGAATTAGTGTAAAATATTGCTTTTAAGAAAAAGACAACAATATGTGGTATTTTGTCTAAAACATTGTGAATCCTAGATTCACTGCAATCTAACCAGGTTTGAGGAACAGTGGCCTAGGCAGGAGAATGGGAGGCTCAAATGTGCATGACCTTGACACTGTTGTGAGGTGAGGAGTGAGTACATGTGAGGATGAACTAAGCCTGGACTCATCCTCCTGTCTACTTGTCTGTGATCTACTTCAGAACAGCGGCTATATCCAGCCTAGCTCTTTGGGGATGTTAGTGCCTAGTACCTGGTACATAGTAGGTGTTCATAAAATATGTATTGAGCAAAGAAGATGAGGAGCATATATATTTCAATATTAGACATGAAAACCAATCATAGTCTTTAATGAGCTTATGATTTAATAGGTAGCGTTGCAATCTGATTTTAGAGTCTGCCCATCTCAACACACTTGTTGAGAAGACAACATTTTTAATATTGCAAGACACACTAGGTTTGCATCATAGTATGGGGTTAACACTCAAAGCTGTTAGTATTCATCCTTACCCCTTTATTTTTTCTTTAACCATTCTCTCTCCCTCTGACCTGACCTTCTTCCTGCCCTTCACCCAAACTTCCATCTGATGTACATTCTCATCTCTTCTTATGTCCTGCCTGCAAAACCTTTAACATAGTCAAGTTTTCTGCTGTCAAAGAAATTTATTTTAAAACTCATGAATGGGCCAAAAGCAAGAATCTTCACACACCTGCCGCTGAATTCCATAGTCCTTGCTGTGTCACCAGTGGACGGTATCTGAGTTACTGGTGGTGAATCCATATGGGTCTGTAGCAAACTCAATTCTTGCCTCCTCAGAAGAAAGAATTCGCCTGAGAAGCATAAGGCAGAAAAAGAGGCTGAGGCAAGTTTCAGAACAGGAGTGGAAGTGTATTTTAAAGGGTTTTAGAACAGGAAACAAGGGAAAGTATGCTTGGAAGAGACCGAAGAGGGCACCTGAAGGTCCAGTGTGGTGTTGAACCTTGATCCTAGGACTTTATATGCTGGCCCCTTTCCCATGATTCTTCCCTTAGGGTGGGCCGCCCACATGCACAGTGCCCTCCTTAACCCTGGGAAGTGAGCACACACAGTGTGTTTAAGAAGTTACACACGGCCGGGCACGGTGGCTCAAGCCTGTAATCCCAGCACTTTGGGAGGCCAAGACGGGCGGATCACGAGGTCAGGAGATCGAGACCATCCTGGCTAACACGGTGAAACCTCGTCTCTACTAAAAAAAAAAAAATACAGAAAAAAAAAAAAACTAGCCACGTGTGGTGGCGGCACCTGTAGTCCCAGCTACTCGCGAGGCTGAGGCAGGAGAATGGCATAAACCTGAGAGGCGGAGCTTGCAGTGAGCTGAGATCCGGCCACTGCACTCCAGCCTAGGCGACAGAGCGAGACTCCATCTCAAAAAAAAAAAAAAAAAAAGAAGTTACACACAAGCCCATCTGAGACTTCTTTCTCTTTTTCAGGGGTGTGTCCCTGGAAGCTCATACTCAGCCATTTTGTCTCTTAATGCACATACCTGGGAATTTGCTTTTGCCTGGTATCTGCATTCAATTAGCACTTTAGTGCAACAGGTGTGGACCATCAGGATATGGCCTTTCCCTGGCACTGGTTGCCAATGTATAACTTTTAGACAGTCAATGTGATCATTGCCAAATCATTAACTGATATTTCTAGTGCGTGGAGGAGAGCCCTCTCCTGCCCCCTCATGCCTGCTAGCTACTTGTAACAGTTGGTTTCTAAAATGTTCATCATTTATGGCTGAATGCAGTAGCTCACGCCTGTTATCCCAGCACTTTGGGCAGATCGCTTGAGGCCAACAGTTTGAGACCAGCCTGGTCAACAAGGTGAAACCCTGTCTCTACTGAAACTACAAAAATTAGCCAGGTGTGGTGATGCATGCCTGTAGTCCCAGTTGCCCAGGAGACTGGGGCACAAGAATCGCTTGAACCCAGGAGGTAGAGGTTGCAGTGAGCTGAGATCGTGCCACTGCACTCCAGCCTGGGCAACAGAGTAAGACTCTGTTTCAAGATAAGTAAATAAATAAACAAACAAACAAATAAATAAATAAATAGTCGTGATTTGTGCTGACATGTCCAGACTTTGACTCATTGCCTTGTCATAATTTCTACATCTCCACCCTCCTGATTCCAGGTTAGTGATCTAGTTTCAACCATTATCTACTATGATTCAAGCAACCTCCAGATCTACAAAATGACCACTTCACCTCCTCTTCTGGATTCTAGTGCAGAGGTTTCCTTGATGTGTATTTGTGATCCAGAGATCCTTATGACCTGGGAACTGGTACAAGAGAAAAATGGGATTAGGATTGCCATACCCTCAGTCACCACCAAGGCCTTTAACTAGAATGAGTTTCTCTTGAATTCAGAATTATCGGTCTCTTGCTACATTTATGGCCAGAAAATCAGCAGGCTTAGTTTTAGAACCCATGCTCACACACACATTGACTTATTTTTTTCTTGTCAAATAAGGTTTTTCTAAGATGACTTATACTTCTCAGCGGGGCTGTGGGATAAATCTCTGGTAGGAAGATGGGTTGCAGGGCTCTGAAATACCGGTCTGTCTCGTTTGTGCCTCTGACAAACATCTTTAAAATATTTTAGAACTTACAGTTTTCTAAACATCTCCTGAGTGACTCCCACAGTCAGGAGCTGTGAATACAGAGGTAAATAAGAGTCTGTGCCTCATACAGAGAGACAGGCAAACATGGAGTTTTAACATAATATGGTGAGGATACAGTGGCACAGTGAGTAGAGGCTGGTCACATGGAAACACAAAGAAGAGATGCTTTCCCTACTCTAGACATTCTCAAATATTGGTGTGGGTCAGAGTCACTCAAAGGGATGAAAAGAGCAGGTCGCTGGACCCGCCCCAGGAGTACCTGACTCTGTAGGTCTGGGGTTGGGCCCAAGAGTTTGCATTCTGAGCAAACCTCCAGAGCACGCCGCTGCTGCAGGTACAGAGACTCCCCTGTGAGTTATAGGTACGAAGGAGGTGATATCCAAGCAACTTTGAAATAATGAATGAGTTAACCAGACAAAACGCCAAGCCAGGGAATTCCAAGAAACAAAATAGCAGGCACAAAGGGGCAGTGGAATGCATGGGGAATAACAGTGTTTCTGGAGAAAATGAAGAGCTGGGAATGAGACAGGGGCCTTTGGACATAAAAGAAATTAAGTAAGTCAATAAGCTGTGGGACTGGCACAGCTCTGGCATCCAGTGCTGTAGTGGTTACTGTAGCATTTCAAATATATGCAATGTGAAAAGAATTGCACAAACCCCAGTAATTCTGCCCTGCTGGGCCACAGTGAGAGACTGGCCTTATTTAATGTATCTTGGAAAGGTGAGGGTTTGTAGGAATATTTTAAGCAGAGTGGGAAAATTTGAATGCACAAAAATTACAGGTTGCTTGAGAATAATGTAGAAAATCAATAATATTTTATACAATATCTGTCAAAAACAGAGGTTTAAAACAGAGGTTTTAAAAACAGAGGTTATGGAAGAATTCAAGAAGTATGCCTTATTGAATGTGAATTTGAGCCTCAAGCATATTTTGTAACTATTTTTTCCATGTCAAGTTACATCAACCAAATAGAAGTTTAAGTAAAATAAAATGAAATCTAGTCCAGAAGATTTTTTGAATTTTGTTTAGTTTAAAAATCCAAAATTCCTGAAGATATCAATAGAGAAATAGATTTGTTCCACACACTTTGGGCTTTTATTTGCATTAATATTCTAAATATTAAAATATATCATATGAAAAGCACAAAAAGGAACTAGGTATAATTTAAAGAATATTAATACTATAAACCCTATGAGCCCATTATCCAGCTTTAGATCATTACCTGTGTCGTTTAGGAATCCAACTAACGTTCCTGCAGTCCCGTCCTCCCTCACTGCCTCTGTAGTTTTAATCATGTCATTCATTTCCATTATCCTTTTACCGCATGTATATTTATTTATTTATTTATTTATTTATTTATTTTTTTATTTTTTTTTAGCTCTCCTAACACTTTATTTTTATGTTTGACATGGTAATTATTAAGCACTCTGTCTTCTATTTTAGTTATTTCAGTAATATCTTTTTTTTTAAATTTATTTATTATTATTATACTTTAAGTTGTAGGGTACATGTGCATAACGTGCAGGTTTGTTACATATGTATACTTGTGCCATGTTGGTCTGCTGCACCCATCAACTCGTCATTTACATCAGGTATAACTCCCAATGCAATCCCTCCCCCCTCCCCCCTCCCCATGATAGGCCCCGGTGTGTGATGTTCCCCTTCCTGAGTCCAAGTGATCTCATTGTTCAGTTCCCACCTATGAGTGAGAACATGTGGTGTTTGGTTTTCTGTTCTTGTGATAGTTTGCTAAGAATGATGGTTTCCAGCTGCATCCATGTCCCTACAAAGGACGCAAACTCATCCTTTTTTATGGCTGCATAGTATTCCATGGTGTATATGTGCCACATTTTCTTAATCCAGTCTGTCACTGATGGACATTTGGGTTGATTCCAAGTCTTTGCTATTGTGAATAGTGCTGCAATAAACATACGTGTGCATGTGTCTTTATAGCAGCATAATTTATAATCCTTTGGGTATATCCCCAGTAATGGGATGGCTGGGTCATATGGTACATCTAGTTCTAGATCCTTGAGGAATCGCCATACTGTTTTCCATAATGGTTGAACTAGTTTACAATCCCACCAACAGTGTAAAAGTGTTCCTATTTCTCCACATCCTCTCCAGCACCTGTTGTTTCCTGACTTTTGAATGATCGCCATTCTAACTGGTGTGAGATGGTATCTCATTGTGGTTTTGATTTGCATTTCTCTGATGGCCAGTGATGATGAGCATTTTTTCATGTGTCTGTTGGCTGTATGAATGTCTTCTTTTGAGAAATGTCTGTTCATATCCTTTGCCCACTTTTTGATGGGGTTGTTTGTTTTTTTCTTGTAAATTTGTTTGAGTTCTTTGTAGGTTCTGGATATTAGCCCTTTGTCAGATGAGTAGATTGCAAAAATTTTCTCCCATTCTGTAGGTTGCCTGTTCACTCTGATGGTAGTTTCTTTTGCTGTGCAGAAGCTCTTTAGTTTAATTAGATCCCATTTGTCAATTTTAGCTTTTGCTGCCGTTGCTTTTGGTGTTTTAGACATGAAGTCTTTGCCCAAAGACAAGAACCACATGATTATCTCAATAGATGCAGAAAAGGCTTTTGACAAAATTCAACAGCCCTTCATGCTAAAAACTCTCAATAAATTCGGTATTGATGGAACGTACCTCAAAATAATAAGAGCTATTTATGACAAACCCACAGCCAATATCATACTGAATGGGCAAAAACTGGAAAAATTCCCTTTGAAAACTGGCACAAGACAGGGATGCCCTCTCTCACCACTCCTATTCAACATAGTGTTGGAAGTTCTGGCTAGGGCAATTAGGCAAGAGAAAGAAATCAGGGGTATTCAGTTAGGAAAAGAAGAAGTCAAATTGTCCCTGTTTGCAGATGACATGATTGTATATTTAGAAAACCCCATTGTCTCAGCCCAAAATCTCCTTAAGCTGATAAGCAACTTCAGCAAAGTCTCAGGATACAAAATTAATGTGCAAAAATCACAAGCATTCTTATACACCAATAACAGACAAACACAGAGCCAAATCATGAATGAACTTCCATTCACAATTGCTTCCAAGAGAATAAAATACCTAGGAATCCAACTTACAAGGGATGTAAAGGACCTCTTCAAGGAGAACTACAAACCACTGCTCAGTGAAATCAAAGAGGACACAAACAAATGGAAGAACATACCATGCTCATGGATAGGAAGAATCAATATCGTGAAAATGGCCATACTGCCCAAGGTAATTTATAGATTCAATGCCATCCCCATCAAGCTACCAATGAGTTTCTTCACAGAATTGGAAAAAACTGCTTTAAAGTTCATATGGAACCAAAAAAGAGCCCGCATCTCCAAGACAATCCTAAGTCAAAAGAACAAAGCTGGAGGCATCACGCTACCTGACTTCAAACTATACTACAAGGCTACAGTAACCAAAACAGCATGGTACTGGTACCAAAACAGAGATATAGACCAATGGAACAGAACAGAGTCCTCAGAAATAATACCACACATCTACAGCCATCTGATCTTTGACAAACCTGAGAGAAACAAGAAATGGGGAAAGGATTCCCTATTTAATAAATGGTGCTGGGAAAATTGGCTAGCCATAAGTAGAAAGCTGAAACTGGATTCTTTCCTTACTCCTTATACGAAAATTAATTCAAGATGGATTCGAGACTTAAATGTTAGACCTAATACCATAAAAATCCTAGAGGAAAACCTAGGTAGTACCATTCAGGACATAGGCATGGGCAAAGACTTCATGTATATTTGTAAATGATATATTTTCTAGTTCTGGCTTTTTGAAATGTAATCAATAGAATATGCTTTGTGTGTTCAGTTCCTTGCACCTTTTGCTTACCATAATGTGGTGAATTGGCTATGTAGACATTCATAGCTGCAAGCCACTCATTTTCATAGCTGTAGGATATTTCACTGCATGAATAATCCCAATTTATTTGTCCAGCTACCATTCATGAATATTGGCCTGTTTCCAATTTTGTGTGTATGTGCGTGTGCATGTGTTTTATTACATGCTTTCATGAGCTCTGAGTATGCCTTGCTAAGTTATAGGTTATGTGTATGTTTAGCTTGATTATGTAATATTAAATTGTTTTTAAAATCATTTTCTACACACATTTTTATTTTTTCCAGAAGTGACAGTTCCCTTTCTTCACATCCTTTGGCAGTCCTTTAAGTTTTTTGCCAAATTGGATAAATGTAAAATTATTGCTTTTTAAATTAAAATCTCCCTGATGAATAGTAAGTGGACATTTACATTTATATTCTTATTCATGTTTTCTCTTCTCATCTTTTCTCTTCTCTGAAAATAGCTTGTATCTTCTGTCCATTTTTAATTAGGCTGACTCTCTACAGATTGATAGGATATTTTAAAGGCCTTAGCACACATCCTTTTCCAGTCATATGTTTTGAAAGTTTCTTTTCTCAGCTGTGACTCCTTTACACATTCACTTTTTGGAGTCTTTCAATAAACAGAATTTTTTATATTTTATAGAGTTGAAGATATCAAGCTCTTCTTCCTTCATGATTTGTGCTTTTTAAGTCCAGACTCCAAACTGTTTTAGATTTCCTCCTAGAACTTTTTAGCTTTCATATTTTTTTCTTTCAATGTAAAGTCTTTCTTATATTTAGGATGCATGTGTATGTACATGTGTGTGATATAAAGTACCCTTTCAAAACATATTTTTAACGTGGATATTCAGTTATTTCTACACTATAGCTAATGGTCTCCCATTTTGACTCTATTTACATATATGCATTACTCTGTTTCTGGAGTCTAATCCGTTTCATTGATTTATCAGTCTGTCTCCATGCAACTTCCACACTTTGTCAATTAATACAGTGAAGGGATAGTGTTGTAAGCAATTTTCATGTCCGGTTACTCTTTCAGGGAGTGTATCAGCTGTTTGAGCCCTTTTTATTTTCTATATATATATTTAGATTTTAGATGATAGAATTTGGCTCTTCAAATTCCATTAACACTCAAGTGTTCATCAAGAGATACATAGATACAGAAAATTACTGAGTTCTCTATTCTGTTCCATTGGTCTGTGTATCTGTTTTTGTACCCATACCATGCTGTTTTGTTTACTGTAGCCTTGTAGTACAGTTTGAAGTTGGGTAGTGCGTTGCATGCCTACAGCTTTGTTCTTTTTGCTTAGAATTGTCTTGGCTATACTGTTTTCCATAATGGTTGAACTAATTTACAATCCCACCAACAGTGTAAAAGTGTTCCTATTTCTCCACATCCTCTCCAGCACCTGTTGTTTCCTGACTTTTGAATGATCACCATTCTAACTGGTGTGAGATGGTATCTCATTGTGGTTTTGATTTGCATTTCTCTGATGGCCAGTGATGATGAGCATTTTTTCATGTGTCTGTTGGCTGTATGAATGTCTTCTTTTGAGAAATGTCTGTTCATATCCTTTGCCCACTTTCTGATGGGGTTGTTTGTTTTTTTCTTGTAAATTTGTTTGAGTTCTTTGTAGGTTCTGGAAAACAGTATGGCGATTCCTCAAGGATCTAGAACTAGATGTACCATATGACCCAGCCATCCCATTACTGGGTATATACCCAAAGGATTATAAATCATGCTGCTATAAAGACACATGCACACAGATGTTTATTGCAGCACTATTCACAATAGCAAAGACTTGGAATCAACCCAAATGTCCATCAGTGACAGACTGGATTAAGGAAATGTGGCACATATACACCATGGAATACTATGCAGCCATAAAAAAGGATGAGTTTGTGTCCTTTGTAGGGACATGGATGCAGCTGGAATCCATCATTCTTAGCAAACTATCACAAGAACAGAAAACCAAACACCGCATGTTCTCACTCATAGGTGGGAACTGAACAATGAGATCACTTGGACTCAGGAAGGGGAACATCACACACCGGGGCCTATCATGGGGAGGGGGGAGGGGGGAGGGATTGCATTGGGAGTTATACCTGATGTAAATGACGAGTTGATGGGTGCTGACGAGTTGATGGTTGCAGCACACCAACATGGCACAAGTATACATATGTAACAAACCTGCACGTTATGCACGTGTACCCTGGATCTCAAAGTATAATAATAATAAAAAGTAAATAAAAAATAAAAAAAAAAAGAACCTATTAAAAAAAAAAAAGAATTGTCTTGGCTATATGGGGCTCTTTTTTGGTTCCATGTGAATTTTAAAATAGGTTTTTTGTAATTCTATGAAGAATGTCAATGGTAGTTCAATGAGAATAGGACTGAATCTATAAATTACTTTGGATAGTAATGCCGTTTTCATGACATTAATTTTTCCTATCCATGAGCTTGGAATATTTTTCTATTTGTTTGTGTCCTCTCTAACTTCCTTAAGCAGTGGTTTGTAGTTCTCCTTGAAGAGGTCCTTCACTTCCCTTGTCAGTTGCGTTCCTACATATTTTATTCTCTTTGTAGCAATTGTGAATGGGAGTTAATTTGTGATTTTGCTCTCTGCTTGTCTGTTGTTGTTGTACGGGATGTTTGCGATTTTTGCACATTGATTTTGTATCCTGATACTGCTGAACTTGCTTGTCAGCTTAAGAAGCTTTTTGGCTGAGACAGTGGGATTTTCTAGATATAGGATCATGTCATCTGCAAACAAAGACAATTTGACCTCCTCTCTTGGGTATTTGAATACCCTTTATTTCTTTCCCTTCCCTGACTGCCCTGGCCAGAACTTCCAATACGATTTTGAATAGGAATAGTGAGAGAGGACATCCTTATCTTGTGCCAGTTTTCAAGGGGAATGCGTCCAGCTTTTGCCCATTCAGTATGATATTGGCTGTGAGTTTGTCATAAATGGCTCTTATTATTTTGAGGTAGGTTCCTTCAATACCTAGTTTATTGAGAGTTTTAAACATAAAGAGATGCTGAATTTTATCAAAGGTCTTTTCTGCATCTTTTGAGATAATCATGTGGTTTTATTCTTTAGTTCTGTTTATGTGATAAATTACACTCACTGACTTGCGTATGTTGAAACAACCTTGCATCCCAAGGATGAAGCCAACATGATTGTGGTGGAAACCTTTTTGATGTGCTGCTAGATTTGGTTTGCCAGTATTTTATTGAAAATTTGTGCATTGATGTTCATCAGGGATATTGGCATGAAGTTTCTTTTTTGTTGTTGTATCTCTGCCAGGTTTCAGCATTAGGATGATGCTAGCGTCATAGAATGAGTTAAGGAAGAATCCTTTCTTTCCCATTGGTTGGAATAGTTTCAGAAGAAAGGGTATCAGTTCCTGTTTATACCTCTGGTAGAATTCAGCTGTAAATCTCTCTGGTCTTGGGTGTTTTTTTTTTTTTTTTTTTCTGTAGGCTATTTAATACTGCCTCAATTTCAGAACTTGTTATTGGTCTACTAAGGGATTCCATTTCTTCCTGGTTCAGTCTTGGGAGGGAGTATGTGCTCAGAAATTTATCCATTTCTTCTAGATTTCCTAGTGCATTTGCATAGATGTGTTTATAGTATTCTCTGATGGTTGTTGGTATTTCTGTGGGGTCAGTGGTGATATCCCCTTTATCATTTCGAATTGTGCCTATTTGATTCTTCTCTCTTTTCTTCCTTATTAGTGTGGCCAGTGGCTTTTTTTTTTTTTTTTTTCAAAAAACTAGCTCCTGTATTCTTTGATTTTTTTGGAAGACTTTTCATGTCTATCTTCTTCAGTACCATTATGATCTTGGTTATTCCTTGCCTTCTGCTAGCTTTGGGGTTTGTTCTGCTAGTTTTGGGGTTTGGGGTTTGTTTGCTCTTCAAACAAAATACACTTCAAAGTGTATTTCTTGCTCTTGTCACAGACAGTACTTGTTGCTAGCTATGGTAGTGAATATTTTGCTGCACACACTTACTCAGTAATTTCCATCTTGTGGCTCTTAATCCTCAGAGTCCTGTCAATTTAGTAGGCAGACAGAGAGGAGATTGCATAAATCCTGATGGAGATTTTCATGGTCAGAGCCTGGAAAAATGCACATCTTTTCCTCTTTCACTAGAATGGCCAGAATTCTGCCATGTGGTCCCATCTAGCTGCAAAAGAGACTCCAGAGGTCATCTAATTCTATGCTGGGATAAGAGGAGAATAAGGATACCAAAACGTCCTAGCTATTTCTGTCATGGTACTTTAAGGAAATTACCTTCTATTCTTAGTTTGCCTTTTGCATCTATTTAGATAATCACATCATTTTCCTTTTTTGAAACATTAATTTGAAAAATTAAAACACTGTATTATAGTGAAATTGATTTTATATTTATGAAATAAACCTACTTAGGCATGTTGTATTTAACTTCTTAAGAATATAAGAGTGTCTCTGCATTTTATTTTCTAACATTTTCTTTGGAATTTTTGTGATTATATTCAGAAGTAAGCTTGGATAATTATATGCCTTTCTCATTTTATCTTTGATTTTGTTACCAAGGATAAATTAGATGCACAGCATTATCTGAGAATTACTATATCTCTTACTACTTTTACAATAAAGCTTATCCAATTTTTGAATAATCTATTTCTTGATTATGAGACAGTATTCATAAGATTCTTGAATGTGTGGCAGAACTCATCAAGAAAACTATCTTGGCCTAATTTTTCCCTGTGTCACAATTGGTTATTCATGTTTTACGGAAATAGTTTATTTCATCAAAGTCTAGCATTTGTTGAAAAAATATTGCTTACAGTATATCCCCATTTATCTTTTTAATCTCTGCTTCATCTGTATCTATAGCTTTCTTCTAACATTCTTTTGAAAATGCCTCTTAGTCTTTCTTATTTATGTTTGTCTTTATCATTCCTGCTAGTAGTTTATCAGTTTTGATTTTTAAAATAATCCAATTTTTGACTTACCGATACTCTCTGTGGTATTTTTCAGTCATTAATTTCGATTCTTACATGTTTTCTTCCTCTTGGTATTTTTGGATTTATTCTTCAGCTTATCCTCACTTCTTAATTTGGACATTTTTAGCTCATTATTTTCATAATATTTTCTTTTCTAACAAGGAAATCTTTGCAAACCATGAAATTTTAAATGTTTTCTAAGTATTATTTTTCAAACTTTCTATTATTTTCCTTTTCACATTTAATTCTTCAATACAGCAACAATGTATTTTTGAATATAATGTGAGGTGAAATTAAAAATTCATTCTTTTTTCTGTAGATATTTAGTTAACTGAAATTATTATATTTTTCTTTTAAAGTCAAGGTATTGCTGTAACCCAGGCTGGAATGCAGTGGTGTGATCCTAGCTTACTGCAGCCTCAAACTCCTGGGCTCAATCAATCATCTTGCCTCAGCCACATGAGTAACTGCGACTGCAGGCGCACCACCACATCCAGCTAAGTTTTTAAATTTTTGTACAGATAGGGTCTCTCTGTGTTGCTCAGGCTGGTCTTGAATTCCTTGCTCCAAGTAATTTTCTTCTCAAGTTGCTGGAATTATAGGCAGGAGCCTGTAATTGTTATCTAGAGTAGCAGATGGTTGCTAGTGTTGTGACTGCTGTTGCTCAGGTTGCCATCGTCCTGTCGTCCACAGAGGTTTCTGTGAATCTGGGATCCTGGGTGCATGCTCATACTTGGAGCTACTGTGTTCCTCCCTGGCATTTGGATCCGTTCATGAAAACACCTAATTTCAGTCTGCCAAATCAACCATCAGTGTGCCAAATCTATCCTTGCTTAAAATGAGGAGGATGTTTGGAAGCTTAATTAATGAAAGCATTTCCTCTGTGCTCAAAGGAAGTGGAACTAACAGTATGTTTACTCCACAGATGTGAACTTCATGTTTTCATTCTTAAACACTTGTGGAATTGGTAATGAGTTGGGAAGATTACGTAAACATATAACTAACCTCAGCTTCTGATAATTCTAATTTTTTCAATAAAACAGCCGAATTAACTTTAAAAACTTTAAAAAGTCATATAAAAAAGGATTTACAATAGAGAAATATCATAAATTTCAGTCAAGTTTATCAACTTGTATTGAGTACTTAGTAAATGCCAGACACTGCCCTGCGCACTAGGAGGACAAAGGTCAAGGAGGAAGAAAGCCGATCCTTGAGTAAGTCTGATAAACTGCTCAATATATTTTTCTATTAATGCTATTATTTATGATAAATGAATGATATTCCTGTTTTCAACTTCAGATCACACCCATCATCCCCAACTTGTCCCAAGGCAACAGAAATAAAAACATTCTTTTTCACATGCTTTCAGAACTTTGATTTCACCCTGGTTTTCCATGGCCCAGCTCCTCTGTTCGGCATTCCTAATTCTATGATTCAACAGAAATTTATTATCAAAAACTTGATTTTTGTGTAACTTATTATGGCATGAAGTCATCTCTGCAGGTTGTATAAAAACATTACTGTTCTAGAAGATAAAGCCACATAGTTACTTATATTTTGCAAAGATAATTTGTAAAAGTCCGTATTTTTCAAATTATGATAGCTTTACAAAGTTTTACAAACTAATGTGGAAATAAAATAGCAAGAAAGAGAGGAAAGAACAAAACAGATGGACGAAAAGAATATTTTGAAACAGACAATACTCTCGTTTGAAAGAGGAGAAAAAACGTGAAGTACTATTTTCTAAAACATTGTCCCCACTTCTGTTGTCTTCATTCATCACTTAATCCCCACAGCAATGGCACAGACTATATGTGGGCCACTTTTGGAGAAGATGAAGCTGAGGCCCAGGAAATGTAAGTGCCTTAACCTAAGTCACATAACTAATGCGTGGCGGACCCTGAGTTTCTGACCCACATCTATTTGCCTCTAGAAAACATTGTTTTTCCATTATGGAGTGATTATAAAAATTCAATTACTTAACTTTGTAGCACATTTTTTTCTAATGAGCTATTTTAAAATCACTTATTTATTTTGTGCTTTAAAATTATTTAGTGTAACCCGTATAATAACCATTTCCAGTTATCAGGCACGGAACATTGGTCCAATCCAGGGTCTCATTAGAGAAGACTTTAGTTTAAGGTAAAATCAATCTCCTTCCCTCAGACACTGTGAATACCAAGAAACACACCGTGTTTCATTGCATTTTTAACTCTGAGAAGACATCACAAATACGCAGAAGGAAGAGCAAAGCCCAAAGAAAACATAAGCCAATCAGCCAAGTTCAAATATAAAAGCCTTCAATCTAAAAACTTACCCCATGCAAGACACTAGGGCAAAGGTCAGTCTCTTCCATCCAGAAAAGCAAAAGCTGATTGGGCTGCAAGCTAAGACTGGAAATTCCGAATTGCAATACAAGAAGAAGGAAACTTTAAAGTTTTAGGGAATAAGTTTTTTGTTGCAAATAAAGTAACTATTAAGTCAGTAATGCGGAAGTACATTTCTTTTTTTTTTTAATTTTTTTTTTTATTATACTTTAAGTTCTAGGGTACATGTGCATAATGTGCAGGTTTGTTACATATGTATACTTGTGCCTTGTTGGTGTGCTGCACCCATCAACTCATCAGCACCCATCAACTCGTCATTTATATCAGGTATAACTCCCAATGCAATCCCTCCCCCCTCCCCCCTCCCCATAATAGGCCCCGGTGTGTGATGTTCCCCTTCCACACGGAAGTACACCTTCTATAATAACATCTGTCTATGAGTTAGCACAATCTAAATACATAATGAAGCAGTCAGTAACACGGAAGTACATTTCTATAATAACATCTGTCTATGAATTAGCACAATCTAAATACATAATGAAGCATTTTTAATGTGTAGGAAAGTTCATGGGTGATACACACATACAAAACTATTACAAAAAGATTACCTGTGTGGCATGACCCTAGACCTTGGGAGTTAATATTGTGAAGGAAGGATGTTTATTTTTCTAATGTGCCCTTCTGGTTTGGACTAGAGATAGAATCTAGACTGTGTCTACAGTGGCATTATCCTAATGTATTACTCCTATGTTTTCATTCACTTGTTCAATGATCATTTATTGAGCATCTACCTGGTGCATTCACAGATGCAACAGGTGCAGACTGAGCATCTACTTTTAGGACATGCATCAAGCTAATTGGAGCACAGACAGTTCCTGAACATATATCCTACGTTCAGACATTCATCTGCTGATTACGCATAGGATGTAGAAGTTTATCTCCTGATTATACAATTAATGATTTACCTACAACTGTAAATGGTATTACAAAGAAGAATTAGGTTCTAAGAGAATACAACTGTATAGTCTCATCTGGTTCAGGAAGTTATGACTTGCTGAGAAAGTGAATCTGAAATCTGAATTAATCAGGCAATGAATGGTGAGCTGGGGAGGATACAGAGCATTCCAACAGGGAGTGTCACGTGTTGAAGTCACCATATGAAGACCAGTATCACTAGAGCACACACAGAGAGAGGCACAGGAAGGTGGGAAATGGTGCAGATGAGATCACTTTGCATTCTCATAAGCCACAATAGGAAGTTCAGAATTTATACTGTGAGTAGTAGGAAGCCATTGTGTTTCCTGCATCGTGTTATAAAACAAACATACTTTGTCAGCTACCTGTTTTAGAATACCTTTTTGCAAACATTTGTTTACATGTACTGACTTCCCTACTAGACAGCTGCCTTTTTAAAGGCAAGGTACGTGTCCTCAAAAACCCCTAGCACAATGCCTATCATTGTAGAGATGTATAGGTGTTTGTTTTCTCTTAAGTTTCTCAGCAATGAGGATGGGAAGAAGCTATTTTTTTAAAAACAAAGACTAATATGAATAAACTATTTACAATGAGTGAGGCACTCAACATATTTTATTTATTCAATCCTCACAATAAATAATCATAATTCCCCTTATATACATGAGAAAACTGAAGTTCAGTAACTTGATCCAGATCAGAGTTTCTACAAAGTGAGGAAGATGTAATTTAACTCTGTTCTGCTTGACTCCAAGCCTTGCCCTATTTCCCTCTGTCTCTTTTTTGTACCCATGTCTTCTTATGAAGAATTTCTACTTCCTCTCTTCTCTCACTCTCTCTTATCAAGTTATCTTCTTCACCTCACTTTCATACCAGCCATATTCCTCACAAAAAAGGGGTACTTCATCTGTGTTGTTCACTGCTGTATTTTTGGCACTGGGATGAGTCCCTGATATACGTCACTCGTTCGATAAATATTTGTTGGGTGACTTCCAACATTCTGTCCTTCGCCATCTGCTCTTCTTTCATTCACTCAGTGTTACTTGGCACCGCCATGCTAATGACTTCCAAGTACATGTTTTTATTTCCAGCCCCTAACAGGGGTTCCACATGGGAATTCCTGGACATCTTTTAATGTTTTGCCAGTGCTTCAAATTGAATATATTCCTCTTCTTGCTCCAACACCTTTTTCTCTTTTTTTCCTAATTTATTAACATATGAACTACCTTTGCCCCAGGAACTTAATCTCAAAACCTGAGTTATCTTCATAGCCTTTTTGCTCCTTATGCCGCACACCAAATGACTCAGAAGTCAAATCGGACTTCCTCACCTCTAGCATATGGACTTGAATTATTCTGAACTCTTTCTTACCAACTCACATAGTTAAATATCTCCCAACTCTTTGTTCTAATTTCAGAGAATACTTCCACAGGCCTTTCCAATGTTCTTTTTTCTTCTGCATATATTATCTTAGTTTCATTCTCCACTGGTCCCCCATCACCCACCTAAAAATATCCACTCACTTCAACAATCTGTGAATATAGTAACTTTCCTGAGGATTTGGGAATATCACATTAAAGAGACCATATTCAGCACCAACCAGGTTCCATACCCTGTTGTCACTCTCACCTCCAATCAGGCCCCTTTGACAGCCCATGTCCTGGGCTTGGCAACATCTCCACATTCAGCATCTACATCCCACTCTTGCTTCTTGTTCATGGTGAGTAGCTCCACCAGGTCAGAGTGCGCCCTCTAGATTCCTGGAATTCCAATGAATGATTTTTTTTCTTCCATTTTGTTACAACCACTTAGTTATGAAGTCCTTCTTATTTCTTATCCATAATATTTTCAAAATCTATCTATTCTAATATTATTCTTGCAATTGTTCCACTATTGGATGGCCCTCAGAGAATCTCTGCCTGAATACTTTCATACCTCCCAACTCTGCCCTCTGATTCTGCCATCTGTAGTGATAACTCTGCCCCAGAGTTGCCTCCTAATACTGGTTTGCTCAAAACACCTGCAGATCTGGACTCATTAGCATGATATTTAAGCCATTCCACAGATTGACATTATTTTATATCTCCACATCTCAAGTATACATCTCTACATATGCAACTGTTTACACAACACTAAATGTTGGTCATCTCAAACCCACAGCCATTCTCCCTAAAACCAATATACTCATTTTCATCTTTGTCTCTCTTCCCAAAATGTTTGCTTTTCTTCAATTTATATCCATACACTAACATTATTTACAGCCTTTTAAAATGCTGTTTCAACTCTTCCTTAAAATTGACCCTAAATCTACCCTGCTTCTATTCCCGCTTACTTTTTCATCATCAGGATCTATGTAACCATCTCTATGACAATAACCTCTCAGCTACCTTAAAGTCTACAGTACCTTAGAATTCACACTTTGCATTTTTTCTGTTATATTTTAAGACCTGTGAAGTCAAGAGACATATTTTATTGCTCTTTTAAATCCTTATAGTCCTTGACACATTCTAGAAGTTCAATTATTTTCAACAGTATTTGATTAAAATATACAGGAAATAATTTTTCTGAGTCGTAATCACTTCTGTAGGAACAGTTTCAACTTAGTTACTTACCATTAGGACAGAATTGTTCTCCATAATATCAACTGCAAAGGCTAATTTGATGTGACCTTGGCTGTGTTTCCATCTCTCACGATGCATCTGAGGGGACCAGAGTCAACAGGGAAAATTTGTTGGGGCACAAGGACTTTGCAAAGGAGCTTCAGTGGAAGTGTCTTACAAAGCCTCTCCTTGGTTGGAAAATCTAACCTAAAAGGCTGTTTTGTAGCTCAGCCAATAATCCCCAAATGGGAAGATGGTTGCTGGCAAAATCACAAATCACTAAACAAAAGCATAAATAGAAACACCCTAGGAACAAGTGAGCAGTTTGCAGTTGTTTTCGGTGGTGGACAAACTGTACTTCTACTTAACAAGACCATGTTCATTGTACCCAATTTGCTCTTGGTCCCCCATAGATAAGCATACTGTGTGTATCATATATTCACTGCTCATTGAATCACATATGAATTTTCAATTTCCTGTAAAACCTCATTTACAGCCCAAACTTGTAAGCAACTGGATACATTTTGCTCAGTTCTTCCTGACTCCTGTGACTTTCTGATATCACATGCACTGTAGGTTGAGTGGATGATGAGTAGGTTACAGAAGCTTTGATTTGAGTTCTTAAAATGTTCCACACACTGAACCTTGAGAATCTCTGCTAGACAGGAGTGGTTTGGGTGGACTAAATATTTTAAACTTGTTTTCCATTTTTACCTATTAGCATATTTCTTTCTAAGCTGGAGTTTTTCACATAGCTTGGACCACCTAATCATAGTCACTTTCTGAGTGGCCTGGGCTTCTTCATTCTTAGATGTGATGTCATCAAGGTGGTGAGAAGACATAATTCTTAAAGGAGATGTCTCACTCATTTGTGTTGTTAGTAATTTATTTTTCTCCCCGACTTTCCTTTATTAAAATGAGAGTAAATTAATTTAACTTATGTGAATAGAATCATTCAAATCGTATGTATATTTTTCATTTCTACATTTACTCTAATAAGTTATTTTTCTTCTTCTCTGGGGAGGGGTAATAGGGTGATACTAGACAAGTAACTATTTGGGTTCCACTGTATCTTCAACTACTTACATTAAGAGATGTGATAATCATTCTGACATATTAAGGGAAAGCAACATTCTAGAATAGCACATTAAGCAACAGCAAAAAGGAAAGTTAATGCTTTCTTCTACAAGTGGCTTTATTCTACAGCAAAAGACAGCTTTAAGATAGGCAACTTATTCTGTGAGTAATGGATCCAGGCTAAGAGAAGAGGAAGAATATTTTCCAGCCACTAAAAATTGGTGCAGTGTTACAGGCAGTAGATTGCTTCTTTTAAGTTCCCTGTTTGAAATATAAGTGTATTTGACATGGAAATAAAAGAAATATGAGGGTGACACAGTTTAAACTCATTGGTGACATCTTTTCATGGGATTCAATATACATTATAGATCTGATTTTTTTCTCCAATATCAAAAAATTATTTTAGCAAAACAGGACAGGAGAATACAGGAATGGCTTAGATGATGAGGAATTGCTACTTCTCTCATCATTCTCAATCAGCAGCCATCATAGGTATCTGAGTGTGGGCTTTAGGAAGATTATTCTGGAAAATGATAGATTATAGGAATAGAAGGCAAACTTTCTCTCTTTCTCTCTCTCTCTCTTTCTGTCTCTCTTTTTCTCTCTTTTTTCTCTCTCTCATTCTCTCTCTCTGACATGCTGCCACTCCCGCTCTAGCTCTGTGTGTTTTGTTTGTAATCCTTAAAAGAAAGAGGCCTATCATCAGTCCCTTTAATATCTGAACACAGTCCTCCCACACAGCCCTTCCATCATTCCCCCTGCCGATACACAGAGATGTAACCAATCTATTTATCAATGTATGGCTCTTGACTACCTGTATGAGATTTACCTTCAAATTTTGTTAAGTAAATTCCTGAGTTCTGTGCTATATACACTATATTAGAATATCTTCTTCTCTACCTTTGTGATCCTCTGACTTAAAATTAATACTAATCTCATCCTATCCCTGATATGTACTAAAGAGGATAAATACCCATTTCTCCTAGTTGATGAAAATCTTAGAGAGGTTCCACCACCATACTCTGTAGTACATTCCAGGCTTTAAATGCCACTTTTTTTTTCTTCCCCTAATAGCAATAATAACAGTTGGTCTCTATTTGCAGCATAATACGTATTCTTTCTGCACCAGAAGATGTTTTATTTGTTCTGTTTGAGGTATCCATTATGAGGAGGCACACGTGCATCTTGGGGCAAGTGTTTTGAGATACCAGTTCAGGTGTTAAAATTTGCACTCATGTCAGGCAAATAGGCACTCTGGAAGTGAACGTTAGAGTTTATGTCATTCATCCTTATTCACTCTATATATCTATAATCATTCCCTTAAGAATATCGTAGCCTTCTGTCTTTAAAATTTGAGCTGAAAGAAAAACTGTGTGTGGGTGTGGGTGTCTGTATATATATATATATATATAGATAGATAGATAGATAGATAGATAGATAACTCTATATAAAAAACTATATACTGTTTTATATCTATGCTGTATATATGTATATATATACACGCACAGTTTTATATATATATACACACACACATACACACACAGTTTTGTTGTTACTTACTTACTAGCTTATTTTTCTCCCCAGTATATATATATAACTGTAATATACATATATATAAACAGTAGCAAGAGAATGGACAGTATAACAGCTGTTGAAAATTAAATCCTTAATATACCAAGAAACAGTTATATATGTATATTATATATGTTATATTCATACATATAAATAGAAAGATTTTACATATGTATATGCCCTATTGCTCAATGGAAAATGCTTTTATAGGACCATAACTAGAGAAATGTAAATGAACCTGATACACATATTAATATCTATATCTACTACACTGAAACCCCAAATAATTATTCTGGAACTCAAGACATGTTCATCTCACCACTTGTGGGGGTCTTGCAGAAAAAAAAATAAATTAGCTATCAGCAAAGATAAAAAGTATAATAAAAGCCAAAAGATGTCCAAGAATTTTACTGAGAGCCTCTTTCAATTACAAAAAGTGGAACAATGAGGGTGCAGACAGCAGGGATTTTAGACATGTGCTATTCAGGACCAACCAGAGTTTCACAAAAAGACTGTCCTTCAAGAAGAGGTATCATGGCCAGCCCCAGGGGTGGGAAAGGGAAGAATAACGGGTTGTGGAGTCTTTGAAGAAGGAAAGTACTACAGAAAGGCAACCCTTTGAGCTTTGGTGAAGAAAGATATGGTCTAAGCATAAAGTGCTTTCCCAGCCATTCTACCAGTAAGTCATAAATCCTCTGAAGGCTGCAAGAGAATGGAGAGTATAACAGCTGTTGAAAATCAAACCTTTAACATACCAAGGAGTACAAGCAATATGTCTCCTTTCTATCTTAAAATGTGGAAACCTGACATTTCCAGAGACATTCAACAATTAACCTATAATTGAAGCAGCAGCAATTTCCAGAAACACAACCAAAAAGGGCCATGAGGAAAGTCTCTAAGGTGAAAAGGAGATTTGGAGTGTTGTTTATGATAATAACCAGGGTGAATAAATTTGTCAAAACTCACTGAAATGTACACTTAAGATCTGTGCATTTTACTGTATGTAATTATATCTATAGTTTTAACAATTGTGTTGAATGTTTTCGTAAAAGGTTGATAGACTGCTTTTAACATTTTCTATGAAACTGCAGTGCATCAAATAGATCCCAAATCATCTTGAAGAAGAATAGATTTGAGGACTTTACTGGATGGATAGAAAGTTTTATTATATAGAGATAATAATTTAAATGCCATGGTTTGTTGCAAAGAAATATAGGCAGAAATTGAATGGAATGGAGTTCAGAGGGAAAACCTCATATATGTGGATATTTGATGTATGAAACAATGACACTACAAGAGAATAGAGAAAAGATAGGCTCAGAAAAAATTAAAATACAAAAAATTAGCCAGGTGCAGTGGCAGGTGCCTGTAGTCCCAGCTACTTGGGAGGCTGAGGCAGGAGAATAGCGTGAACCCAGGAAGTGGAGCTTGCAGTGAGCCGAGATCGCGCCACTGCACTCCAACCTGGGCGACAGTGTGAGACTCCATGTAAAAAAAAAAAAAAAAAAAAAAAAAAAAAGAGTGAATGATTTAACTTATTGTGTTAATTGAAGTCTTAGCATAATTCATTGCTACCTCCACCCAATCAGCCATGGCTACAATGAATAAGACTCGGATGAGACGAAAGAGCAGTGGGGACACTGAGACTTCTGAAAACATTCCTGAAGGCAGTCAAGTGCATAAATCTAGAATCAGGATCTGGTATTAAGATGGTGTCAGGAAGACAAGATGCAATTCATGCTAGGCTTAATACCTAGGTACAGCAAATACCATGGCACACATTTACATTTGTAACAAACCTGCACATCCTGGACATATACCTCAGAACTTAAAAACAACAACAACAACAAAACGAAAACCTTAATGTGAGGAGTTTTGCCAGGGACAGGTCTGTCTTGCTATATTTCCATGCTTAGTGCCTAGCCTAGTGTCTGGAGCTTAAGGAAAACTCAATCTACCTTTATGGTACAAAATCAAATATTATTAATTTCTTTATTATAATCACTCCACTATATATAGTGACGATTTTACAACCATGTACTCATTTGTGAAAAATGTAACATTTTTCCATAATATCATAATTTATATATGAAGCCTCTACTTTGTCTAATAGCAAAATACTTAATTTAGTGACTTCTGAGAAAAATTAGTGATTCTTCTTCAGTTCAGACTTTAAAAATGGCTCAAATTTAATATTTTATCTTTTCTTCGTTCCTTTGCCCATTTTTATACATGACTGGTGGATAGAAGACATCATTATATGTGCCCAAATACAAGGCAGATTTTTTTTCTTTACACTTATGCTCAGAAAAAATGGGACTTATCCTACTTTGCATTCCTCACAAATTCCTTCATATTACGGAGGGTGTCTCTCTTCACTGTCTCCCTCTCTCTCATCCCCTTGTTCTCTCTCTCTGTGTCTCTCTCTCCCTCTCTCTCTTCCTGCTCTTCTATTACTAATTTTGAAGAGACACATAAGCCTGAAAGTAACAATCAGGATGTTTGCGGAGGTTGCCTGACAGAGTTGATTAAAAAAATATTCAAATACATTTAACACAGATTTATCTTAGTTTCCTGGGGATATTACCTCATGACTGTGAGTTAATGCTTATAGTAAGTAAGCTTTAAAAAAATCTTTAAAATGAAAATGCGTAAGTGGTTATGCCGAAGAGACCAAAAATGTACACTAATTGCAGAGTTGGAAAAAAAACAACTATTTTAAAGTTTTACAGAAGGGACTTGAGATACAAGCTCCAGTGCCACTTGGAGCTTGCTATATCCTGTTGCACAAGATTCAAAATATGCACATTTCAAGGACCTTAGATGGAAGTGACAGTGATTTGAGGTGGAACACAATATTAGACCTCAGAAACGGTAATGTGCCACCAGAGTTCATTACTCGATGGGGCGTTGTCAGCAGATAAGTCTCTGGGCATGTGCAATGTTTCTCAGTCTTCTTTCATTATTGGTCCTCTGAAGAGGCTTTTCAGACATGTTTCCTTACTAATCTCTTTCTGCCCAGAATTTGACATTTTAATACCACAAATATACTGTCTATTTGTTTATGTATTGTGAATCTTTGCAGGGCCACAAACTACTATAATGTCTACTCCCCCTCCTCTGCTATCCTAAAACAATTTTTAGCCCCTTGTGGGTAACCTTGTCCCTATTGAGATTAAATGGCATATTGTGATGAGAGTCAGAACTGGAATCTCATTCCTACCCCTTATTTCATGTGACATTGGAATCCCTTTTCAGCCTTTGTCAGCCTACCCTTAGTCAACTGTGAAAGGGAGCTCATAATGCCTTTCTTGGAAAACTCTTCTGTGGGGTAAATGAGAAATCACGTGCAGAGTAGACAGCACCTAGTAGGACTTCCACAGATGGTCATCCAGGGCTGTGTATAAAGAATTGAATATATGGGTTAGTGAAATATGAGAATGGAAAATTATACATGTGCATGTATAATTCATGAATTAATCTTTATTATAAGTGAATATTTGGTAGTTCTTTTCTCTATATCCATAAAAATTTATATTTATATGTTCAAACTGACCAGAATGCATTTTTAAAAAAATGATCTCACTGGGCACTGTGGCTTAGGCCTGTAATCCCAGAACTTTGGGAGGCTGAGGCAGATGGATCATTTGAACTCAAGAGTTCAACACATGTTGAAACCCCATCTCTACAAAAAATACAAAAATTAGCTGGGCCTGATGGTGCGGGACTGTAGTCCCAGCTACCATGGGGGCTGAGGTGGGAAGATCCCTTGAGCCTAGGAGGTTGTGGCTGCAATGAGCCAAGATCGTGCCACTGCACTCCAGCCTGGGTGACAGAGCCAGACCCTGTCTCAAAAACAAACAAAAAGACCAAAACCAAAAACAACAACAACAAAATACCTCACTGAGAAAGCAGGAAACTTACCTCGTTGTGGGTATCACCTTGTTTGGGCAAATACTTCTAAGTAGGAACTAGTATGCACTGAATACCTGCTGGGAAGTAAAATTAGAGAGTTGTGGTTCTCGGCTGATATCACTCTTCCATATGAACATCTGCTGAGATCACTACCCTCTGTCCTCTAAGTACTTGTTCTAGACTGCTTATCAGAAGACTTCTAGATACTTTCTGCAGTGTTTGGATTTTCTTTGCTAACTTCCCCACTCCAGTTGGGTGAACTTTAGGCTGGCTTCCAGAATTTTTTGCTGCTGAGTCAGGGAAGGTCACTTGTCTTGTAATCATAGTTGCGTCTGGGATGATGTGCCTTCTCAGAATTCAATGTGGAAAGCAGTGTGTACACCACCTTTACCCTCAGAATCTGAATTGATGTGGGCTTTTATGTTTGAGGCTGTTGTAACTTCAGCCTTAGGAAGAGGGCAAGATTCAATCAGCTTTATGCCAGTCCAGCAAACTCTAGCTTCCTCTGTTAATATCTCTCCTTCTCAATTCAAACAAAGAGGACAACAAATACACTATCCTTTCTGATGCATTTTTTTCAAGCATTCTTGTCTTATTGCTTCCAGATATGTAAAAATCAATCTTAGCATGATAAAAAAGGATTCATTACTTATACATGATATCTGGTATGTTGTAAGTAGGAGTACAACTGTGCTTGCAAAGAAAAGCTCAACTTATTCGAGTCTCTAAATCTAACTACCACTTTACAGAAGTTACGGGGTAAAGAGGAACCAGTTAAAGATACCTCAGAGAAGCAATCAGCCACATCCAAAATGCAACTAATGCTCCAAGTCAAATGGCCCAGTTCATATATATATATAACTTAAAAGAGGAAGATTGTTGGAAATTAAAAGAGACTTAAGAGGTCACTAAATGCACTATGTAGGTTTTGTTTAGACCCAGAATTAAACAAACCAGCATAAAAAACATTTTGAGACAATATTAGGCAAGCTGGATATAGAATGAGTGTTAGAAAATATTAAGAAAGTATTGTTAACTTGGTTAGGTGCAATAATAATATTGTATTTATATGACCAACCAACCAATAAAACAACAATAAAAACATTCCACAAAAATATTTCCAGAAGAAATATATATCTTGAATTTGCTTTAAAATAATGAGATGAAAAAAAAGTGTTGGATGAAAGATACAAGACTGGTAAGTGTATCTAGTTGCCAAATCTGGGTGGTGGCTCGAGGAGGGTCATTTTCGTATGCTCTACTTTTTGTAAGTATTGAAGTATTTCTATAGTGAAAAGGTCAAACACTAAATTGTAGAACCCAAGAATTTCACAGCGGTCTCCATCCCACCAACATTCTCTCCCTCAAGATGACGGCTGGCATCCTATGACAGCAAGGACTAGGGAGTTAAGGGATACAGTAAAGGAAAAAAAATGAAGAAAAGTTCAGAATTTCATCTACTACATATGCTTTTCTATTTCATTATTTTCACTTGAAACAGACCAGAACATTATATGTACTCTGACTAAACACAGTAGATCATGACAACATTGTCCAGTTTATTAAATATATGTAGATGTTCTTGTGATAAATTTTAACAACACTTATTTAAAAATATTATTGGATGTATGTAGTTATTTGGTCATTATACTCTCAATGAATCAATGTAGAATATAACTAGTATCATAGAAGAATTCATGATTTTCTTTTTAATTTAAAAATTTTGTACTTGAAAAAGTCGTGATTCACTTACATAGACAAAGGCAACAATGTTTAAAAGAATATTTTTTTCATTTATACCCTGGGAGTTTTGACCCTGAGATAAAGAGAACTTTTGAAATAAAGGCAGCTTTCTGGCTAGTGTCGTAATGAGCATCTCTGCCACGTGCCTGGGCCTATTAGCCTTTCTCTGTGCTTTTCTGCATGGAAGCAGCCAGTTTGAAGGGTCGCTTCAGTGTTATTATACCTTCAGGTCTGAACCCTGAGGATGGCTGTGTTCTCTGAACACAGACAGATAATCCTGCTGATCATTTTGCAGCTCAAGCAAAGGGGGACAACAAGGAGCTTTGTGCGACCTGCTATCCTGAGAGCACTTTGAGCCTCTTTCCCTGGGTTGCCCTTCCGCCACGCTTAGAAGCAGCTTCCTCCCTATTGTCTCCATGGACTGCAAGATGAATACATTCAAGAGCAAACCTGCTCTAGGACGTTTTTCCTTTCATTGCCCAAATACCAATTCACTAGTGGGTATTCACGATCTGGTTTCTTTTTTGCATTGTGTGCATGTACCTGTGTGAGGTGGGAAGGGAAGGGGAGGGGAGGGGAGGGGAGGGGAGGGGAGGGGAGGGGAGACACACCAGCTGTTCTCCCTGTTGGAAAGGTTGGATGAGGAACTTTCAATCAAATCAAAACTAATCTAAAACACAAAATGAGATGTGTGAATGTGTTATAATTTTAAGGGCAGGAGTTGCTTGATGGAAGAAAAACCATGAAAATTGTATCTAATTACACGTGACTGTGGACACAGATGATGTTTGACACTGGGCCAAAAGTTACTTAATTATTGAAGTCCTGACTGTAACACATGTTTGTTGACATTTAGAGTTTTATCTTAAAGACAAGAACAAAGACATTTAGACATCGTCTAAAAAAATTGTCATTAAGTGAAGCAAATATTTGGCCGGGTTTGATATTTTTCTGTGCTTTCTAATGCTTTAACAATTTCATTTCCTCACTAACAACATAAACTATATCTGGATTATTTAAGGAAAAAGTAAACTGCAATAGCTTATTTTTATGGGATGGGACTTTTCTTCTTTTGCAGTTTTCTTTTGATCCCATATCTACATGAATTTATAAAATGACGATTCAAAAGGAAGTGAATTGGCTTGATTAAAGGAACAGAGAAAATGAAATTCTATCTCTTATATTTTACATTTGGGCCAGAGGGCCTTCAGTCCTGATGGATTTATTTTGCCTCTTTCATTTTCTTATTCTGAATTCACGGTATAGCAGTTTCCACAATGGATTGCATAGTCCTCTCTGTATTTTTGGACTCTGGTTCCATGAACACTTCATTATGGATGTCTGCTGCCCTTGATTTAGTGCTTTGATATTTAGTTACCATGGTTTTAGAATAATTTATGTGACAACCCCTTTTCTTCATGTCTTCCCAGCCCTGTGTGCTTTCTGGACCATACAAATCAATGTAAGCGTAATTTAGCCCATGACCGTCATAAGTAGAGAATACCTTGGTATGCCAGCATTCACCCCTCACCCAAAGGGCATGCCTACTTCTTCTGGCCCTGAGCTCAGAAAGGCCTCATGGTTTCCACAGGTTGATCCCATGATGCTAGGTTGATAATGCAGAAAGCCTCAGCCTCTAGGAATGATGGTAATCATCTCTGAAGCACCAGGCGGCTGCTCTGTGCAGAGGATTTAATTCACAAAGCATAGTAATGCTCCAAAGACGAGGTCCCCAGGGGTATGCTGTCTTGCAGGACTTTTCACAAGGTTTATTGCTTTTCTCACCAACTTCTCGGGCTGCTTATGCATTCTGCATGGGCTCCTCTTTTTCCACGGGACAGCATTTGCATTAAAAAACAAACCACTAGCTAAACAGTACTTCACCGGTTATCATTCCTTTTAACCGCCACATGTAGAAGGTGGACAGATGTGCATTTAGATGCAGTTTACGTATTGCACCTACCAGAGCTCATGACTCAACCTGCTGAGCTGCCTTGCAAATGCACCATTCTTTCTTTCTTCAAAATGAAGCCAAAAAAGAAAAAAAAGAAAAAGAAAAAGATCCTGTAAAATGAAATGAAGTGTGAGAAAGCAGTACCTTTTCCTCTTATCTCCTTAGTGCTGGGCAATGTTTTCCTTTAGCTGCTCCAAATGATACCATTGTATTGTGCCAATATTCTTGGACACTGTTGTAAGTTTCTAATTGTGGTTAAATGTTGCAGAAGAGCCAGGACCAGGTTTAGTGTGTTCTGCATATTTTCTTATCAATGGGTATGATAAACCTCGCATGAAACAAACTGCTTCCTATGGGGTTTAATTTCCAAAGAAACTGGGAACGCTTTCTCAGCCAAAAATTGCTGATTCCACCTGTTCACTTGAAGGTGTATTTCACAAGGCCCAAGGAAATGTGTGGGAAACAACTAGGATAGTTTTGGGACCACATAGCCCTGGGTTCAAATTCCACATTAATTATCTCCTGATTAGATGTGGACATTTAAAAAGTTTGTAGCCTAATTTCTTCTGTTATGATAAATTATTTATTTATTTTGTGGAATTTAAAAATTATAGATAAAAGCATGGCCATTGTAATAAATCTTAACACCATAATAATTCATAAAAAATTTGATAATCACTCCAAAAGCTCTTTCCATCTGGGCCCCAAACTAAAGACACATGGATATAACCTTTTTTGTGCTTCTAAACTTAAATACACAAAGGAATAAAGCATATGCAGCTATTTTCTTATACTCCTTCTCCTTAAATAAAATTGTAGCATGCTATATGCTCTTGTTTTCAGCTCACTTTCTTCACTTAACTTTCATATCCCTCTCAGGAACCCTTCTGTTTTAATAGCTCTAAAATACTGCAAAATCTCCATGGCTAGAATATATTTGCATACTTCTTATTTATGGAAAATTAGATTTTCCCAATTTTTGCTGCCACAAAAAGTTTTAAAACAAATATTCTTGGAGTTAATCTCTTAAGCACTGGTTCTTTTTCATTTGTTTGTTTTAGTACAAATTTTAGAAGTGCAAATGTTGAGTGTAAGACTGTGCACATTTAAATATTTTTGTTTATTGACATATAACCTTTGAAAAATTCATGCTGCTCTACATACCTGTCAGCAATGTATAAGACAGCCCATTTTCCCACATGGTTGCTGATTCTAGTTGTTACAAATCTTTTTAATTGTTTGTACATTTGACAGTTGAAAAATGCGATCTCAATTTTTTAAATTGTATTTCCAAAAATCTGAAGTTTATGATAAGAATGTTCACAGTGAGGTCACATAGAGGTGTTCACAATATCAGAGTGATCAGCAAGTCATCAGGTTTAGAGGACAATTTTCTAAGAGAGATACACACTTGCTCACAGTACTCCTTGAGTTTTGTGAGATGAAAAGTGGAAATGGGGCAGGTAGGTTACAAAGAGTGGAGAAGCAGAGGAAAGAGATGTTCTTGGGATAGCCCTGGGGAATATTTTCTTTCATGACCTTCCCAAGGATGGCCCTGCTGGCAACATTAGACAAATTTGCACCGTGGCCCACACTTTTGGACTTGCCCTCTGATTCCAGATTGGTCAGCCATTCTAGACTTCATCTTTGGCAAGGAATTTGACAGCAATAGACCAGGGTCATGTTATGAATTTCATGTCACACATCCAGATGTAATACTTTAAAGAAATCAAATTACTTCCTGTATTTCATTTGCTTTCCCTACTGATTTACTAATGCTTCATATGCCGAATAAATCAAAACAGTAAGTTCATGTCCCCCAAATGAAAGAACTGCCTTTTCTGCAGACCAAGAGTGAACTACTGACACTAATTAAGGTTCACAGCGCATGCTTTATCCTAAACACACGTGGATTTGGTTCCATGAAGAAAGATGATTTGCCAGATTGCAGCTAACAGGTTAGATGAACTCAATCAAACTGTAATGGGAAATGCACACAACTTCACCAATATGTGTTAGCAGTACAGTATTGTGAGTTTCCAGATTCACAGATTCTCATGGCTAACCAACAATAAGAGAAACAAAATGCACTGAGTACTTCTTATGGTCCAGGTACATTTCTAAAGGTTTTTAATAAATTACTTCCTCTAATCCTTACTACAACCTCATGCATTAGCTACAGTAATTACCTTCATCTCACAGACAAGGTCTAGAGAGGTGAAGTTACCCGTAGTTACAGAATTGGGAAGTGGAGGAAGTATGGTTCAAACCCAGGTAGTCTGGGTTTGAAACCAAGCACTCATCATCTGTGATGTATTGACTGTTAACTGGTCCAAGCTCACCAACTAGTAGGTAATACAAGTCATACTTGGTATGTCTAGTCATACTTAGTATGACTAGTATTACTAGTAATATGTAGTACTTTTTAAAAAGTATTCTTTTATACTTTAAAAAAGTACTTCTTATGGTCCAGGTACATTTCTAAGAGATATGATCACTGCCCCACCCTCCCAAACACATACACTAAAGGTTTCATGAATTGCCTAATAATAAAAAGCAGTAAAGTTGCTTAAGATGGTGATATGGGGGTGATATTGGGCCATTACTTAGTCTCGTTCATTAAATCCCTAGGCTAATTCTAAGGCTTAGTTTCAAGGGACAGGATTAAAATTTGAGTAACTTCCTACTGCAGAACAACCTTACTATATCTTTTCAGTGTTGAGTTAAGAAAGAAATGGCACCAGTTATTTTAACAGAGATGAATGTACGTACATTTTCAACCAATTATTAGACAACTAAAAATACTCAATGGGGACATGATGGTATCACAGAGAAAGTAACTGCAGGAAACAACCATGGAGGTTAGCATCTGGGAGGAGGGGCCCTGCAGAACTGGGGTCCAGACCCTGAGGAGTGGGTGCCAGGTATGAAGGGCTGGTACCCCTTAGGAATTGTAAAGCTGCTTTTGAGGAATGGAAAAAATTGCAAATAAGAACCCACTACTACTACTCATTGCCAGAGTGAAGGGTGATTGTTGCAATGAGATAGGCAGGCATATGGAGCAGTCAGAAAGATGCAACATTTTTCTCCCTCCTTCAGCCTTCCAGTCAACCTCAAGAGCCCCTATTTACATAGTATAACAAGCCCCAGAAGACAAAGCAGAAATGAAGTTTGCAGCATCACAAAGCCAACTATAGAAACATGAGTTTGAAGCTGAGAAACAAAATCACATTCCACCTCTTCAACTGCTTGGCATTCATTCAGATCCTTCTACACATTTGAACTTCCATACAACAAAAATGGCTTTCTCTTTCCACTTAACAAGATGCAACTTCTTCGTTATAAACAAATCTCTAAGTCTCTCCTTAAAATGAGGAGATACAAAGTATCAACGTTTGTATTCATCTCTGGATGTTAGCCACAATTCCATCTGAATATTTTGTTGCCTAATAACTCAATTTTAAATTAATAGCAACCATAAGTTTTATATAAAATATTAACAGTAAGGAGAAAAATGGGAATAAATTATTTCATACACACAAATGTATTCATTTCTTCTACGGTTTCTGCTTTTGTAATGGTCATGAGGTCATAGCTGATATTTATAACTTCTTTCTCTCACTAACCATTCCATGTTTCCTTTGACCTTGGTCAGTATTTCAGATAGTTGAGATCTTCTGTTTGTGAGGTGACCTAAATCTTTATTTCTGCAGTGGATGACTCAGTAGTTCTGCCTTTGTTTTTCGTTGTTGCTATAGTTTTTAACTCACTTTTACCATAGGATATGAAAGCACTAAGTATTATCACAGAGAATCACCTGAGTTCCTGCCTCTTTGTGTAACCATAATTTGAATCAGTCATCCCAGTCAGCTTTGCCTATAGATAGTGTCACAATGTGGTAATAATGGCCAAGTGGCAATCTCAACTTTCAATTCAGTGGAATTGCTGTGTTCCTAGGTGGTACTCTGTCTTCCTAGAGAACCAAGACCTCCAAATCAACAAAGCTTAATATTCTAAGAGCAAGAAGCAAAATTTTCATAAATTAGACAGTGTAACAGTGAAAGGAGGCACTTCTGCCATTGCCATTTGATTTCTTGGCCCATGTATTCTGGCTACTAAACAAATACTATCTACTGGTTTTTGATTCACACTTATTTTTGCATCCTGTATGTTGAGCTCCATCTTTTTGTTTCCCTATTGGCATTATAACTAAGTCTTTTTTTTTTTTTTTTTTTTTTTTTTTTTTTTTTTTGAGGCGGAGTCTCCCTCTGTCGCCCAGGCTGGAGTGCAGTGGCCGGATCTCAGCTCACTGCAAGCTCCGCCTCCCGGGTTCACGCCATTCTCCAGCCTCAGCCTCCCGAGTAGCTGGGACTACAGGCGCCTGCCACCTCGCCCGGCTAGATTTTTGTATTTTTTAGTAGAGACGGGGTTTCACCGTGTTAGCCAGGATGGTCTCGATCTCCTGACCTCGTGATCCGCCCGTCTCGGCCTCCCAAAGTGCTGGGATTACAGGCTTGAGCCACCGCGCCCGGCCTTATAACTAAGTCTTTAGTAGGCCATTCTGTAGTTTTATCAAGTGCTGGAATAGTAGAATCTATGAAATGCAGTAGCATCATAATTAATCAAATTAATCCAAATCAGATATATGGTTAGTGGTAATGAAATGCCTGCTAAAGTCAGTGCCTTGGAGGACAAGTGCATGATTTATGTTGATATGAATTGGAAAACATGCAATTCTTCTTTTTTGTTGTCGTTGTTATTGTTTTGCTTGTTTGTTTTTGTTTTTTTGTTTTTGTTTTTGTTTAGACTGTCTCCTTCTGTCACCAAGGCTGGAGTGCAGTGGCGTGCTCTCAGCTCACTGCAACCTCTGCCTCCCAGGTTCAGAAGATTCTGCTGCCTAAGCCTCCCGAGTAGCTGGTATTACAGGCGCTTGCCACCATACTCAGCTAATTTTTGTATTTTTAGTAGAGACAGGGTTTCACCATGTTGGCCATTCTGGTCTCAAACTCCTGACCTCAGGTGATCCACCTGCCTCAGCCTCCCAAAGTGCTGGGATTACAGGTGTGAGCCACCATGCCCGGCCCTGCAATTCTTTTAATAATGGCATTTGGACGTTATTTCAAAGGCCACAAGATCTGTGAGGTGGAATGCTTGTAACTGAGTGCATTGGGGTGCTTACAAAAAGAGAATGACTAACAGGTTTAAAAAAAAATTCATATCAATATACAGAGAATCAAAGAGCTTTTATAGTATCCCTATAGAATATCTTATAGGGATCAGTCTCAAAAAATGAGCATAAATGTTAATTGTGTAGACTGCATAATTATAGTGTGAGTTAATTCCTAGCTTTTCGGCGTCACTCAAGAAAAACAGAAGAGTGTGAATTGGGAAGAAGCAGGATCCTGAGACTAGAGGAGTGAATGAAACAGAGAATCCTCAACCCTTAAATTACGTCAGCATCCTTTGTCAGTAGAAGCAGCCTGCCTTTCTGTATTGGAAGGTGCTTTTCTTTCCTAGTTTGAGGTCCCTGTGGCAAACTTCTACTGGCAATTGCATTCAAGGGATACTTATTTAACTGAGGACACTTCAACTACCCTTAGTTGACACTTTCATAACTAGATTATATTTTAGCCTGAACCTAGAGGAAAAATTCAAAATCTGACTAAGATTACAGTGGCTCATGCCTGCAATGCCAACACCTTAGGAGGCCAAGGCAGGTGGATCACTTGAGATTAGGAGTTCAAGACCAGCCCGGTGAAACTCCATCTGTACTGAAAATACAAAAATTAGCTAAGTGTGGTGGCATGCACCTAGTCCTAGCTACTCGGAAGGCTGAGGCAGGAGAATCACTTGAACCTGGAAGGCAGAGGTTGCAGTGAGCCGAGATCACGCCACTGCACTCCAGCCCAGGAAACAGAGCAAGACTCCATCTAAAAAAAAAAAAAAGAAAAAAGAAAAAAAAAAAATTCTAAGAAAAAATCATTTATACTCTAAAATAATGGCCAGAGTTTTCCAATTTGTATCAACATAAATCTGGAAATATATGTTTAAATGGCATCAAAGACAGTTAGAGAAAGGAGATAATACAGTGTCTCTGCTAAATATATTCATGAGTGTATTTAACATATTTTTCATTTAATGTGTAACTTATGCAGCTGGAAGAGCTTAATAGTCTGTCAATAGCTGACTAAAACTTGGATTCAGTAGTGGCCTACACTTAATGAGCCTGAAATCCCAGAACTTTCCAGCAATTTAGTAAGGAAAGCGATCTAAAGGCTTAAGGGATAGACATTTTTGAGATTTATCAGTTTTCATACGCACTTCCTCAGAGAGTTCAGAGGCACCCCCTTCACTAAGGCTACAGCAATACGTTAGTGAGAGGAGCACGTTTTCTTGAAAGGCCCCGCAGGCTTTTGTGGTAGACCAGTTTCCCTGTAGACCAGCTGTGACTGTTGGAAATGCTACTATGAAACGGACTTGCTGATGTCAAAGGGGAAAATCTGATCTCAAGACAGCAGAAGGAAAGTGGCGGCACTCAATTTCCAGAGGCAAGTGGCATATTTACCCTAATGAACAGCAGAGGTAGGGGTGTACTCAGAAGGCTTTGACCCGCAGAGGTCCTCAGCAATGATGGATGGATCACAATGCCCCTAGGAATTAAAGTTGAATAGCTTTCAAGGAAAATATCTAGGTCTGGTGGTCAGAATTCTGACTTGAATTCCCACAGGGAAGAACCTTGACCTTCCAGTCTGTGTCCATTTGTTTGTCAATTCACAGACCCATGGTGGTCCTTTGTGCCTCCCACAAAATGGCCAGAAGCCATTTTTAAAATTCCATTTCCTGACATGGCCCTTCAGTGTCCCGTGCTCCAGTTATACTCGTCCCACCTCCACTGAAGATGCTGCCATGGTTTTACTTCTTTCTTCGATCTAGCAATCAAATCTTTTGAAAGAAATGCTTTCTTAAATTCTCCACGTGCTTTGTGACGGCAAAGAATCTTATGTTTTTAAAGCACTTTACTGATCACTTCAACTTAGAGAGATCTCTTTGTCCTCTGGGTTCGCACTTTAAGATCTTACACTTTCCATCATTCCCTCTCCTACTAGAGTTCAAGCTTTTTGGGGGCAGGACCCTGGCTAATACTACTTGGTGTTCCCCACAGCATTTAGCAAGTGTCCTTCATCACAGTGTTCCATGTTTCTTGTGACTGTTTGGGGAAATCATTATTTTAAAACTCACTGAGCCAGAGTTTAATAAAATTATGAACAGTTTTCTGTTTCTTCTGTCTCTGCACTCAGCATAGTGCATGAATCTTGATCCTTGATCCCAGCATTTGTCACATACCCTTTGTCTATTTTCCTCCAAACGGAGTGTGAACTTTTCAACAGTAAGATTTTGTTTTTCTGTGCTAGTGAAAGCAGAGTTTCTGGTTCAGAATTGCTTAATGAGTTAATCTGCATTCAATTCAAGTCAAGCTAAACTAGCAAATGTGCCAATCCATGTGACAGCAATTTTATCTTTCAAATATGTTATTTTACATAAATGATTGAACAAATACTTTTGTCTCACTACCAAGCACACTATTTCACATTAAGCAATGTGAAATTTACAGCAAGCTAAAAAAACTACAAGATATTGTCTATCTTCCTGCAACTAAGTTCAAACTTGATTATGCCTAGATAATCATGATCACATTAGAAATTTTGAAATAGTTAATTTTACTAAGTTATGCAATATTAAACTGAGACAATGTCTGAAAATATTGTTATTAATATATATAAAAATTACAAAAAAAAGAGAGTCCTTTGGTTTTGAAGTGATATTAGCAAATAACAGCATGGACTCCACAGTCAGAATACCTAGGTTCAGACGTCTGCTCAGACACTTACTAACTGAAAAGCTTTGGCTAATTTATTTTATCTCTCTCTAAACATTAGTTTTCTCATCTGTAAAATGGGACTACAGCTAGCATCTGTTGCCTGAGGTTGCTGCAGACATTGATTGTGGTATTCTCTTATTGTTACAATTATATAAATGACAGGTTACATACATATAATTTATATAACTGTAGATATAAAACTTTATAACTGCAGTTATATAAATTTATATAAAACTGTAGTTATATAAATTTATATATAACTGTAGTTACATAAATTATATAAAACTAAGTTGGGCTTATTTATATAACTGTAGCTATATAAATAACTTAATAATGGGTTAAATTAACCCTTAGTAAATTTATATAAATTTTAATCTTATCAATTATTTTAATCTTATCAATTATTAAATAAATAAGATTATCAAAGTCATTGTTTAATCAATTGTTTATTTTAATCTTATCATTAAAAACAGTAGTTACCATTTATTTAGTGATTGCTATGTCACGGAATCTATAATAACTTCCCATAACTCTGTATATAGTTATATAAATAAACCCAACTTAAGTTTATATAAACTGACCTAAATTAACCTAAGTTACTTATATAAACATAAGTTGGATTTATTTATATAACTCTCTATATACAGAGTTATGGGAAGTTATTATAGATTCTGTGACATAGTAATCACTAAATAAATGGTAACTACTACTTTTGATTGATAAGATTAAAATAATAAGTAATTTAGAGGAGAATACTTTTAGAATAAACTGGTGCTTCCCATGGAGAAAGTGAAAATTTAATCTTGTTAACTGAGGAGAAGGAATTTTGGTAGTAGAAAAATTAAGGTATATATCTTAATTTACGTATATGTATATATATAAAGTATATATATTTATATGTATATATTATATATACAGTCATATACACATATGTGTATATATGCATATAACTTGAAGTGGAAATATTTAGATATGAGTGAGTAAACTAATCATGTATATCCAGAGTTTTTTTTTTTAAAGATAACTGATAAAAAGATACATTGGGTCTTTTGAAGGGGTTTTTAAGGACTTCGGATTTGACTGTAGAGCTAGTAGGGGGATAGTGAAGCTATTTGGGTCAAGAACAGTGATATGGAAATAGCCCTTTTACATAGCAACAATTTCAGGAACAGTGTGTAAGACTTAATGAAGACCAGCACAATAAACCAGGTGTAAGAAGATGACTTTAATCAGTGACTCAAAACTGAAAGACCAAGAGTTCAGAGAATGGGTTCACTATTTAGAAGACTGTTAGAAGAAATATGAAAAGAATGTGGATGCGACAACTGTGGGGACACCTTAAAAAGGTGGCAATTTCTACCATACTGATGTCTCACCCTTTGGAGAATCCACCAGGTTTCAGGATTTGCAAAAAGTGCTTTTTGAGTACATAATGGATAGTGAGACTAAAACCATGGCAAAAGTTATAACCACTATATTGAAGTTCCCTGATGATCAGACTCAGAAAATTTTGGAAAGAGAAGATACTCAGCTAATGTTTACTTCACCTCATAGTGCTATCTTCCGAGTCAACCATCAGCCAGCGCTTTGTTAGCATGTGTCATGGCTCCAATCTTCATCTTAAAGAAGAGTGACATTGGATGACTGCTGCTGGGAAAACGGTCCACACTTGCTGCTCTTTGAGAATGAAGTTATCATTCAGGGTCCTTCATGTAGCCAAAAGACCAAGAAAAATCTGGCCCACAGATATACTGCAGATTCCTTTTAAAATAGATTTTATCAGTGGAGAAATGGGGATAGTTTTTTTCTGCAGTTTTCTGTTCAGAAGAATTGTATGTTGTTTAAAAGATATTTTGAATGCCTTAACCTTCTTTATAGGCTTACATAATATGCTTTTCTTCCATTCTTTTTCAAGAACTGCTTGCCTTTCCTATTTATTTTAGGGTAATTTTTTTTTTTTTTTTTTTTGAGACTGAGTCTCACTCTGTTGCCCAGACTGCAGTGCAGTGGCAAAATCTCGGCTCACTGCAACCTC
The DNA here is from genome assembly GCF_003255815.1 of Theropithecus gelada. Taxonomy (NCBI): domain Eukaryota; kingdom Metazoa; phylum Chordata; class Mammalia; order Primates; family Cercopithecidae; genus Theropithecus; species Theropithecus gelada. The sequence goes on along the minus strand of NW_020257641.1, from coordinate 5,006 downwards.
CGCCTCCTGAGTTCGAGTGATTCTCCTGCCTCAGTCTCCTGAGTAGCTGGGACTACAGGTGTGTGCCACCATGCCCAGCTAATTTTTGTATTTTTAGTAGAGATGGGTTTTCACCATGTCAGTCAGGCTGGTCTCGAACTCCTGACCTCAGGTGATCTGCCTGCCTCAGCCTCCCAAATTGCTGGGATTACAGGTGTGAGCCACTGCGCCCGGCCATGTTTTAGGGTGTTTTTTTTTAAAAAGACTTGTGCAATACATTGTGAGGTGAAATTTAGTGATTTTTTTCTGATAAATTAGAGCATTTAATTGACTATTTTATTCAGGTGGATTTCTTGAATATTTGTTGAAGACCAGTTTTTTAAGCTAAGACATGTAATAAATCCCAAATGACAGTACCTCATTGCTTACTTAGCTATTGTACTTATATTTTTTGGAGGAAAAAACACTATCATAAACTGTAAATAGCCAATGCATAACTCTATGTTATGCCAGGCAGTGACTGTTGGCAGTGTCATCACTGAGAAAGAGATAAATAAAATTTATTTACTACAAAAAAAAAAAAAAAATCCAGGTGCAGAGTGATGTGGGACATGGTACAGAAAGATGACTGTAGGAACCATATTCAGTGTGACTACAAGCTACAGTGCGACCATAATAATTGATGTGAAAGGGAAGAAGTTGAGGGCCAGTGGAGCTTTACCTTAAAGACTGGCCTCATAGGTGTGTAGTACACAGAGGAGATGAGCAAAATTCTAAATTCTCTTCTCCAAAGAGGTGTAAAAATATAGCAATACAGCTATGAAAATAAAATGCAAGGCATCTGATTAGCCTATGGATGGATAGCAGCCTAATACAGGGTATTATCTTTCTTTTTCTGGATTACTATAATAGTTTTATCACCAATCTCTTTTCTTATTTTTGTACCCCCTGCTGACCTGATTAATTTTCCAAATAGCACTTATAGTGATCTTTCTAAACATCACTGAGACTATACTATGTCTTTCATCAACATAGTTCTGTGACTCCTCACTGCCCTCACTATAACGTGAAAACTCACTGGGCCAGGTGCACTGGCTCACGCCTGTAATCCCAGCGCTTTGGGAGGCTGAGGCGGGCGGATCACGAGGTCAGGAGATCGAGACCATGCTGGTTAACACGGTGAAATCCCGTCTGTACTACAAATACAAAAAATTGGGCAGGCGTGGTGGCGGGCGCCTGTAGTCCCAGCTTCTCCGGAGGCTGAGGCAGGAGAATGGCCTGAACTCGGGAGGCGGAGTTTGCAGTGAGCCGAGATTGCGCTACTGCACTCCAGCCTAGGCGACAGAGCGCAATTCCGTCTCAAAAACAAACAAACAAAATTAATTAAAAAAAAAAACACCTCACTACCTTTTCCTGACTTCTCTTGTCTCTCTTCCTTGTACTTATTTCACCTGTACTGGCCTTGACAGTTTCCTTAACTATTCCATGTTTTTCTGTGGATAAGCCAGACAGAGAACCCTCAGTCAACTTCCTGTTTTTTGTCTCATGATTGCTTAGCTAAAATCAGAACTGTTGGTCATGATTGATTGCTAAGATTAGAACTGTTTATTCTAAACTAATTGTCTTAAAACTAGCCATCTGCAAAGAAAAACATGTCCTGTTCAAATAACTAACTTCAGCTTCCCCTGCCTACAAAACAACCTGGACTTTAAACCACCCTGTCTGCAAGTTCTCTCTCTCTCCTGATAAAAATCTAAGGCAAAACCACCTTGGTGAAACACTCTGATCTTTGAATCTGGGGGCACTCTAATTTAATAGCCTGGATAAAATCAACCTCTTAACTTATCTAGTTTTTGTTTTCAACAATTATACATTTACTGACGTGTTTTCTTATTCATATGTTCCTCTCACTATTGCTCCTTCTCTTTTCACATATACTAGACTCTAGGCTTTATGAGGGGAGGAACCATGCATTTTTATTTACCAAAGTAACACTAATGTTTCTTACAAGTCAGACTATAGGAGGCACCCCATAAGCATTTACTTTGAGAATAAATTAATAAATTAATGAATATAAAAACACCAGATGTCTCCAAGTAGTGACTAGACTTGCAATGATGCAGGAGTCACTGAAAACAAAGTAAATTACCAGGAGTGCATGCCATAGTATCTGAAAAGGGTTACTAGAAAGATGGGCTAGAAGTACCAGTCAAATTGTCAGAACATCATCTCAGAGGCCTGTTCAGATGAGGACTTCAATCCCAATAGATGAGCTAGGTAGAGATCAAGCACTTTGACTCAAGTCTAGACTAATGGGTAGACCCCAGAAATGGTAAGAACAGGCCATATAAAAAAAAAAAAAAAAAAAAGCGGTGCTAAGGTTCCTAATGGTATGCTAAATCTTCTACAGCAACGAAAGCAACTCTAACACACAAGCTCATGAGTGATTATATTTAACTACTGGCAGTCTTGGTCTAGTTTGAATCAGGGCATGAATGGTAAAGATATTAGTCTTATAACTAAATATAAATGGGAAACATACACAGTTATAATGAAAAGGAAGAACAAAAAGAAAAAATATATAATCACTGGTATAATTCAAGAAATAAAAACAATATTTTTCACCTATGATAATGGAAGGAGATTGGGGAAGGTTGAGAATCCAAGGAACCAGGAATTCTTATACACAATTTTTTGAAGCGTACATTGTTTCAAATCTTTTGTTTTTTAACTTTTATATTTAGTTCAGGGGCTGTCTGTACCAGGAGCCATAGTGTTCCTTCACTGAGACCCAACAATATAGTTTCTATGAATTTGTCCTGAAGATGTAGTGTATGTACAAAGATTTATTTCCAAATATCATAATTACTGTATAAAATTTTGAAAACCACTCAATAGTAGTTATGACTTATTTATAGATTATAGGGTTTTGTTTAAGATTATGTTTGCTACTCTAACAATAAACCTTAAATTTTACTGGTTTAACAGAGTGGAAAGCATTTTTTTTTTCCTTACATAGTATATAAACAGCAAGTGAGGCAGGAGTAAAGGAATCTACTCCATGCAGTCATTCAGGGATCTAGCCAGATGAGAGCCCTGGCATTCATAACATGTGGTTTCCCAGGTATCTCTTGGCATTGATGTCAATTTGACAGATAAGGAAATAAGAAAAATTAGAAATTTATGAAAGAAGTTCTTATGTACTTGAACTATAAATGGACTAAACATTTTTGTACATACATTGTTAGTCAAAGTGCAGTCACATGACACGATTTAGATTTTAAAAGGGCTGAAAAACGTGGTTGTTTTTGGGTCTGCATGACATGCAAGAGTAGTGTCAATCTTTAAGAGCTAGCTAACTCTGCCACAAATGGATAATTATGTAGCCATACTATCATGGTAACAAAGAATATTTAAATGATGTGTGAAAAAGTTAGAATGATTCCAATTATATAAAAACAACAAACAAATAGAATTTTTAAGCCTATGCTTTTTTTAGAAGTGCCAAAGGTGTAGGGGTGGAAGTGGGATAAATTGCCCCAATATGTTAACAGGGGCTTTCTCTGGATAGTGAAATTGCAGGCAATATATATATTTTTTTCTCCTGTTGTTCTGTACTTTCTTCATTTTCTATAATTACCAATACTAATACTGTAATCAGATTATGAAAAATTGTTAAACAAAGGAGAAGAGAGATATTAGTTATGTTCTGTTTATCTCATCAAAGGTAATTAGAAATATTAAAAATTTAGGTCTTGTTGTCCAGGCATGGTGGTGCACACCTGTAATCCCAGCACTTTGGGAGGCTGAGACAGGCAGATCATCTGAGGTCAGGAGATCAAAACCAGCCTGGCCAACATGGCAAAACCTCATCTCTACGAAAACTACAAAAATTAGCCAAGCGTGGTAACAGGCACCTGTAATTCCAGCTACTTGGGAGGCTGAGGCACAAGAATGGCTTGAATCTGGGACATGGAGGTTGCATGAGCCGAGATTGTGCCACTGCTATCCAACCTGGGCAACAGAGCCAGACTCCATCTAAGAAACAAACAACAAAAAAATGTAGGTCTTGTTTTCCAAGAATATTTAATCCTATAGGGATAGACCTGATTAACAGATGTGAAACAGTTGGAGAATTATATGAGACAAAGCTTAATCATATTAATTTAACTTAATACTTTCTAGCCACTTTTTGAGAATGCAGTGACCTGCCAAAAGTATGCTGGGACAAAGGATGCAGCTTAGAGCATGCCCCAGCAAACACTTCTACTGTGTGTTAAAGTGACTGTGGGTCAAGATTTGTAGCTTCTTTGCCATCATAAAAGTAAGGATTCCTTGAGCTTCCCTCCAGAGCAACAAAGGCTATGTACAGATTTCTCAGTATATACACATTTGCCCGTTCTGGTACAATTTGATGGAGTTTCCATAATTTAAAATCATATGTCTAATTTCAAGTCAGCAAAGTCTATTGCTATGCTGTTTTTCAAATATCTCTCTGAAATTTTTCCCTTCTTAAACTATTTTGGGTCTTTTGTTTTATAGCAACCTGGGAAGCATGTCTGTGGAAGGGACTGATGTGGGTACTATAGGATAACTATGTGAGTTTTATTGTGCGTAGTTGTTACATATTTGGGCAAATGGTTTGACTTGCGTTATCTTGAAAATCAAATTTAAAATTGAATAGTGTTTGTAATGGTTCTGCTGCTGCTGTGCTTTCTTTTTCTGAAGTGAGTTTGACGTCTTATCAATTTTTTGAACAGCCCATCACAATTTTCATTTTATATTTTGTGATCATATTAGTTTTGTTCTTAGAGAAATTAAGGGAATAAAGGTATTTTTCGATAAAGACTTAAGGATGTGAAACTTAATCACCAAGAATATTAAGCAAATGCTCTTGTTATTAACATCTAGTCTCTAAGTGAATTGTCTTAGTAATGATCAGTTTATGTAGCTTTAAAGATACAAGGAAATGCAAAATCGGGGCTAAAAAAAAAACCCTTTCTTATGGTAAGCTGTTTTACTTCCTT